>NC_056744.1:750876297-751002153 GCF_019279795.1 Protopterus annectens
TGTAAACTGTCTTTGTTCTGGTCTCGTCGTTCTGAGTGTTGATCTTCTGAAGTGTCGAATTTCTAAAGTAGATCCATATATATATATATATATATATATATATATATATATATATATATATATATATATATATATGGGTCTGCTTCTAATCATTGAAAGACCACTTACCCGAAACTGAATTTACTGAAATGACAACATCAAACTATGAGTACACTGAATGTTTACACTACTGAATTTTTTAACAGGGAACATATGCATTTGGGCAACATGGGACATTTTCCATTTTCCCCACTGTAGTGAGATCTTGGAGTTGGCATATTTAGTTCTAGGCCTGTGGTGGGCACAGTCCCCTACCCGGGTGTGTTTGACATACTACAGTGTGTTTCTACATTGAATGTTGGCCAAGTGCATACATTCCCTGTTAAAAAATTTAGTAGTGTGATGGTTTGGTGTATGTATTACAGTCGGGGCTGTTGTCTCAGTAAATTCAGTTTTGGGTAAGTGGGCTTTTAATTGTTAGAAGTAGACCCATATATATATATATATATATATATATATATATATATATATATATATATATATATATATATATATATATATATATATATATATATATATATAATATATATATATACACACACACACACACACACACACACACACACACACACACACACACACACACACACATATATATATATACAGAAAGAGAGAGTTATACAAACAGCTTTGCTCTTGTGGTGAATTTCTTCACATCCGTGTTTAAAACACTTAATAAGCAGGTTATGATAGGAGACAATCCCAAAGATGAATGTCAAAAGAAATACAGTTAGCAGAAATCAAGAAAGTCTCCTTAAAAAAAAATATATATATATATATATATATATATATATATATATATATATATATATATATATATATGGATATATATATATATATATATATATATATATATATATATATATATATATATATATATATATATATATATAGTTTTGAGATCTTGATCTCAGCCAGCCAATTCATCTCCAAGGCTGAACTCAGGGTGATCAGAAAAAGGACTCACGTTCATGCCTAATTAAGAAGCAAGTCCTGTCTCCAGTATCTGCAGTTTGAAAGAGCTTGTGAGAAAAATTAACTTCAAATATTGCTTCAAGACTGAAGGCAATCTAGATCTCCAAAAACATGAGCTCATTTTGATATCTTTAGTCTTTCTACACACTCCAGTCTGCTGATGTTTGAGAAGACTGGAGAAAAAGATATTAAGCATCTGCTGACAAGATCATACACATGCAGTTATTTTAACCTCCTAGTGTTATAAATTTATTTCTGAGAACCTGGGGAATACACCACATGCAAAGGTCCCTATCTTAAAATCAAATTCAGAGCTGTTTTTGCGTTATATATGACATTTTAAATGCCTTATTGGAAGTTTGAGGCTTGAGAGTGAGAGTCTTGAAACTCTGAAAAAATAAATCTTTTCTTGTAAGCACGACAGTGAAGGGGAACTCATTTTAATACATATTAAAGACATTTTTGCAGGGGGCATGCACCCCAGCGCCCTCCAAATGTAGCAGGTTGCACTCTTCCCCAATATATATATATATATATATATATATATATATATATATATATATATATATATATACATATATATATACTTACTTTGAGATTTCTGTACCACAGAGAAGTGGGGACTCTTCAGGATACAGCAATTTTGGATTTGTATTTTCCCCTTGACTGCACCTAATTTCTCAGCATTCAAGATTTGGACTATTGGGTCTTGAAAATACAGGTGGGGATCCACATTTTAAAAACTTGGAAATGATCCTGAACCCAACTGAATGCAGCCTTTTCTCCATCAAAACATCAGCAGTTCCACATAATTTTCAAAATTTACTATTCATTCTAGTTTGGAAAAAAATGTTTTCTGGACATGTGGTTTCATAAAGTTCCAAGTGACTCACACCATAGGTCTCACCCAGTTAAAAGGCTAGTGTGGAACACAGGCCATAGCGAAGTGTGACAAATGGTTAAATGTGGAATACTCTATTATTTCTCTGAACAGAAATGTACTATTTCCATGAGTGAAGTTGTATTTTAACCAAAAGCATTAAGTTGCAATCTGTACAACAGCCAGAACTGAATACAGTATATTTTTGAAAATTCTTCTATAAAAAACATACAGCTTGTAACTGTAATTAAGTTCAAAGTTAAATGTTCATTTTATGACCTGCAAGGCTACCATAAACAACTAAATATGAAACACTTAACAATACTACTATACAGTGTCAAACTAAATTTAACACCACTGCTATATGATATCAAACTAAATTCATCAGCCTATTAATACCACTTCCTAGAACAAAATTTAAATGGCTCTGATAAATACATTTTCCAAATACCACTATTCTGCTACATATCCTGCATTACACACAAATGATATTCCCACCCAATTCCGTATCAGGAATAAATCAGAGAAAGGGAAATCGCTTCCATTCAAGAAAAAATCATAGACCTAGAAGCCAGAAGCCGATAGAATAATATACTAATAACAGGCCTTTCAGATACTTCTGACCAGTCCTCATTAATTCAAACACTGCAACAGATATTTCATGTTTTGTCAGGATACATTAAGACAGCTGAACACATAACTACAGAGCATGTACATCATGCCCTGAGACCATCTCAGATTACAAATCACCTGAGGTAAATTTATACTAAAATATTAAATCACCAGGATGTAGTAAGAATCCTAAAGGCTACCAAAAGAAAGAAAGAACTGAACAGGAAAGGAAACATCCTAAAAAATATTTGCATAGGAATTACTTGTATAAATCAAAGAATTATGACATAACATGGCCCCTTACTGTGCATTTCTAATATCTAAAAACATCAGATTCCAAATGAAATACCTTTATTGTTTTCCTATAATAATACTAGAAACACAGTAGAGTTGATTGCAGAAGCAAATAAGGTCTTTAATTCCTTATTTGACTTTAAACCAGCTGGATGAAGTGCAACAGATCACGCAACAATCATTTGCTCTAATATAAATCATACCTGCTGGTAATTCAAATTCTTGGTGATGAAGATGAAATACAACCTTAATTATTATCAGATCACAAATGCAAGGGTTTACCCAGGAGTGATGGCATTGCAATGGGACAGAAAGATGATTTGCAATATGATTTTTATTTATAACAGTTCCTGTCACTTTATCTTGTCTATATACTGCACTGGACGTCTGCACTATGTCAGTCAACTTTAAGAACCAGTAAACTTACTTCATTAAGAACAGGTCAATAATAAGTACTATACAAGCTACCTGTTCATTTAATAAGTAAAGGTAATGGACACTTAGGTAAAGATCATCACTTACTAGTGTAAGAGGTAAACTGGAAATGGCACATGTGGATGGAAAACTTGTGGGACTTTTTCTTTTTTGTTAACATAACTATTCAACCAAAGACATGCACTCTTTTGAATGGAACGTATATAATTATAATCTCAAATGAAGGAAGGGAGGGTACTATATAACTTTCTTTGTGTTTTATTTCTTCGATGGCTGTGCTGTGGCTGTACTGTTGCAACTGAGTGTTGAATGTTAGCATCATGTGTTCTGATTACTGTTTATGTGTTTTTAATACATGGAATCCAATCAAAACAAAAAGAGCCCTATAGTAAACAATCTAAGTTGCTTAAATGTAAACTAAGGACTCACAAAATTTTAACTTTTATTCCTAACTTAAATGTATTAGTAATTCTAATTGTTGTTGCTACTATTCATAGAAAAGTTCCTTCAGTTCTTAACAGTTCTTAGTGATCTTGGGGTAGGGTTAGGCCCAAAGGGTTGGGGAGAAGAGTATTTTGCTGAACGCCCTCTAGAATTTATAATAAATGAAGTATGCTTAAAAAAATCAAGAATCTATCTAAAGATACCATATAACAAAGAACTTGTTTTCTATTACCCAAATTTTTCTATAATGGTTCTATTCACAAATGTCAATATTCTTTATTGAATTACTGTAGTTAGATTATAAATGGAAAAACTTGTGTGTAACATAAAGTTGTGGAATGTCAATGGTATCTAGAATCTAACGAAAAGGAAATTTTTGCTACACCTACTATACAAGTTGAATGTATTCATCTCATATATACAGGAAACATGTGTGATAAATGATCATTGGTGACTGATTAAAAAGAGATGGATCAAAGCTATTGTAGTGGCTGGAATAATCATAATAAAGTAGGAGTAGCAATACCAGTTACGATACCTTTAAATGTCAAATAATACTTAGTGACTTTGATCCAGAAGGGAGATTGAGTTATTTAATTTGTAAAAATAGCAAACCAGACAAACCTGTCGTTATGTTAAACAGTTATGGCTCATTGACATCACTAACAGGAATTTATTACTAAAATCAATGATCTTTTATGTAAATTCAATAATCTTTATTTTATAATAAGTGGTGATTGGAATAGTGTTTCTGATCTGGCAAAATATAGATCTAATAATAACAAGTTATACAATCAGAATGCATTATCAACTGTAGCAGGCTTAATGATGGACTTTGATCTATATGACCCTTATTCAGATACATCTTTACCTTATTTCCAATAAATTTCATGATATGAAGGTTAGCAATAATATTGAACCAAGATTTTTTTCCAGACCACACTAGGATATATTTAAATATTGACATGATAGGTTGTTCCTGCTCTAATCACAGAGTGTATAACTGGACACATCTATTACAAAAAGAAGAGGTTAAAAGAAATAAAATCTGTACTAGATGATTTTTATAAAAAAAAGTCACACTCAGAAATACAAATAATGGGCAGCCTTAAAAGCTTAGCTGAAAGGCTTTCTCATAAATAAAGCATCCTTTTATAATAAACAGAGAAAGAAATCAGAACTCACCTTGAAATAGAAACCCGTGCTTCTTCAGCATGAACAGCAAAATCAAAACAAGCCCAAGTTGGAGGAACACATAAGGGAAACACAAAAAGAGCTTAATCTTTTACAATCAACACAACTATCCTGATTTGAAACTAGATGTCTGGCCAAATACTTGGAATGGGCACAGACCCCTTCAAAGACCTTAGCCAGGCTATTACAAATTAGAAATCCCCATGTTATGATAAAAGAAATAAAATACAAAGGGAAATTGCTTTATGGTTTAAATTATATAATATCAGCCTTTACTGAAATATATAAGTATTTATACTCAAATAACAAGAACAATCTTAGTGTGGATTAGACTATTAATTATCTTAATTCTTCCAAATTTCTATCCATCTCCCCTGAACATAATGTTGTTGTGTCTTTCGGCTTTTCCCGGTTAGGGGTTGCCACAGCAGAACTCCGGTCCGCTAATGATAGGCAGTAGATTTTTACGTGCCGAGTTGCCAGCCCTGATGCACAACCTTCAGCGAAGGTATGCCCATTCACGCATGTCTCCACACAGAAGACGCGCTAGCTGAGAATCGAACAGGACAACATCTTACTGTGAGGCGACAATGCTACCGCAGCACCACCACCACAGTCTCCCCTGAACATAATGACTTACTAAATAAGCTTTTTACAATGCAAGAAATTACAACCACTACAAAACATTTAAAAACAAGGAAAAGTGTGCAGTCCGGATGGATTCTATAATGAATTTTACATAAACTTTTTTTTTACCAGAGATATCAAAAATTCTGTGGAAATTTTTAATAAAGTAAAATTTGATATTATAGCAGAGTTATACAGGTGAAGGACAGCACTGATACCAAAATCAACTTCAATTACAAAAGACCCATAAAATTTTAGACAAATAACTTTAATCAACTTTGACCTTAAAATGTATGCTTCTCCTCTAGCAAACAGACCAAAAATGGTCCTACCCTCAATAATATCACAATATCAATCTGGGTTCACACAAAAAAAGACAAACTAGTGATCATTCACTTGCACTAGAATTTTTTCAGGAAAATTACATTTGTGAATTAGCTCTTGCTGTTCTAAAGCAGTTGACTGTATGAATTTAAATTTTGTATTTAAACAAGGAAGAAACTTCGCAGTGTGGAGGGTATGAAGTTATGTCATGCACCTAGTTCACTCATAAAAATTCAACTGTAAAATATGTACTACAAAAGAATACAATAAAAAATAGCAGTAGGTAGACCACAGTTGAGTTAAAATGGAATATCCTTTATTGAAACACACAAACAAGTGATCCTAGTTTAGTATAATGAAAAGCATTAAAGGAAAACTCCACCTTAGAACTAAAAAACATATTTTCATCGTATCTTTGTTTTTGAGATATTTAATGCCTCTAAATCACTCCAAGTGCTTCTTTTACAATTTTAATGTGTTTCCCTCAAAATAGTGGATGATGGGGCCTGCCTTGTTAATGTGATCATGTTTTCTTGATTTCATTCCTTCTTCCCAGAATACATTTCAAGTCCTCTTTATATGAGTCATGCTAGACATAAGGAAGTGGTGCTGTTTTCTTATGCCATTAAGATAGAATGACAGGACTATGAAGCACCGTCATCTAAACACACCTTCTGTAACAGAGCTACTTCAATTTTTCCCCTGACTAAGCCTCATTTATGTGTCTGTCAGAGTTTGTTCTATGCTATAAATAGCTGTTAGCTACTTCCAGCAAAAGAAAGTAGGTAAATAACAGGTTTTTGTAAAGAGAATCTTTTGTAGTTCTAAAAGAATTGACAGACCTTCCCCCATACTCTCATGGTGAGGTGTGAAACCCCTCGCTGCAGTAAATGATTGTTGCTGTACATTTACAGGTGACAAGTAGTAGGAGTTCAAACCAAGTCTGTCTGCTACTTCCCAATGCCTTTGGCGAGAAGTTTTTTTTCTGTCTTATGATTAATGCAGAATTAAAATGTGCTTTACTAGTTCATTAATTATTTCTGTCATATTCACCTTCCTTTTTTCTATTTCATATATATTTATACTTTGGTTACCAGGAAAGTGAACTGGTCCCAGGACCCTTTTTAACTATGACTTAAGCTACATTGGCAAAGATAATAACAAATATTAAATGTACTTAGAAATACAAAAGAAAAATAAATACTGACATAAAGGTATTGACCAAGACTGCATGTACAACACATAGCCAATATGTGACTGTGACCAAGTAAATTTACTAGAATGTATACATTAATAATGCTTAACTATATTATGTTGTTTATTATAAATAATGAATTGTATGCACCCATATTACACACACACACACACACACACACACACACACACACACACACACACACACACACACACACACACACACACACACACACACACACACAGTATATGAGTGTGTGTGTGTGTGTGTGTGTGTGTGTGTAGAATAGAGAACTATATTATATACCTGTTGGTGTACTTCATGTCCTTTCAAGTAAAACAAATCAAAATGGAAATTTTATGTAACTGTATATGTCTGTCTACACATAAAGACACACACACATACGTGTGTGTGTGTGTGTGTGTGTGTGTGTGTGTGTGTGTGTGTGTGTATAAAATCTATATAGCATGTAGAGTACTATTGTGTGTGTGTGTGTGTGTGTGTGTGTGTGTGTGTGTGTGTGTGTGTGTGTGTGTGTGTGTGTGTGTGTGTGTGTGTGTATACGAGCATGCGCGCATGTGTATTTAAACACAGTTAAGTACTTCTGATTTCCTTTTCTTAGTGTTTTTAATGCAAGGGCACATCATAGTAAACTTATGTTAAAGTAAATACAGCTGTATGTTATGGTTGCCATCAGTTGTCACATTTCTTTTGTGGACTACAAAATGCTCATGCACTCTAACAATGCAGACTGACTTTGACTTTGACTGACAGAAAGTTAGTGGGAATTGCTTAAAATGGATCATAAAAGACCTTTTTATGAACAGTATCAGTACACCTAGTAGATAGGGTTGGCACCGGGCCCTCTGCAGTTCTGGCCTATGTGTATGTGGGAGGGGGCTTGAAAATTGTATATGCTTTGATATTTTACAAGAAAAAATATTTTCTGACTTTTCTCTAAATGTCACAGAAATCTTTGATACTACATTTAAGTTATTTTAACACATAAACTATTATAAATAGCCAACATTTGAAGCTTTGCATTTCAATACTGTGTTGCTGCTTATGTAAATTTGTCAGAAGAGTTGACAATTGCCTTTAAACCCCCTGACTGATTTAATTGCTTTGTTTTGCTATGAAAGGGGAGTGTTAAGTTCTCCTCCTCGCTGCAATAAAAACAGTGGAAAACAGTTCCACAACTTTCTGTCTTTTTTTATATCAGCTGCTGTGTTGGATTAATTGCCCATCTAAGATTGACAGCAGTACCTGAAAGGGTAAACTACAAATTTAGCTGTGTCTATGATATGTCATGCAGGTAGAGACAAACTCCTCTGCAAAGTATGTGAGAAGTTGAGGTTAAAAAAAAAGTAGGTGGCCATTCCCTTCCTTTGACTCCAGTGCAAGGAAATAAAAGTTTTAAAAAGTACAAGCAGGTTTCTGGTACCTACACAATGCTGGAACCATATTATAGGGAGAAAAGAAACCTAAAGATTGAGTTAAACTGTAGGAGATGGCAGAGTTTTCCTTTAAAGGCATTCATTTTTTATATATATAATCAGGCTGTTTGGAGCAAGGGAGTGGTTACAGAGGGTATTACTGTAAAGAGCAATAAAAGCAATAAACTCATTCCTTTACTCAAGTCCCCCTTCCCCCTTAACATCATAGTGTAAACTGAGACTGTGCTATCTTAGGACAGAAACTAAAAAGCTAGAGACAAATTAAAATATATAATATAAGAACAGCTTATTAAGACTAACTTACTAATCCAAACTTTATTCATTAAAAAACCTCACTAATAAAATGACTAACTAAAAAAAATTATCACTAGGCATCTATCAGAATAAATATTAACTTATAAACTGAAACACTTTTGACAAAGATCGCCGTCATACAAATAAATACTTCATCAGGTTTGTATGTAAATACCATATCATAATGTTAATGAACATGTGCATTAATCTACATGTGAACATCTAAGTAGGCTGAAAACCATAGCTATAATTGCTAAGGTGGAAATATAGTGAAAAATGTTAAAAATAAAGCATTAAGGCTCTGGGATCTGTTCAAATGTGGCATCTAACTAAGAAAGCACTTAGTTCGAATGAGTAAAATTATCAGAAAACAGCACCAATGTCAGTTATTTTTATTGTAAAATATTTACAATGTTTGATAACTGTTTATAACAATATTAGCATGTATAATATTAGCATGTAATGTCAGCATTAATCAGTCCCATATCAGACTTTTAATAGTCTTTTAAACAGTGGGGCAGTTTTCTGATTTCTAGTATACTTTTATGGAGCAGTAACAATTAAGCCCTGGTTTTCTAAGAGCTGAATTTCAGCTGCCACAGTAGTTCACATTTTTTAAAAGATTAGGGATGCCTCCTTTCAGTTCCTAAAGGTCCACATGATCAATAATTTGAAATTTAAAGCTAGTGTGTCTTTTGTGAAGCTGCAGGTGCTGAGCCAGTGCATTATTCTTGCACTTAGCTCTAATTTTGGAAAGATGACCAGAAATTCTTCTTTTAAGTCTGTTGAGCATTTTCCCCAACAAAAAATGATTCACAGTCATTGCCACCTGCCTTGTAAACCACCTGCATTGAGTTACAGTCACCTTCTAATCAGTTTCTTTAAATAAGGGCAAAAAACATGTCTCCCTCCTGTATGTTCTGACAAAAAACACAGTTGGCTCCACACTTATTGATGCATGTATCCAATGGTCTGGGCCTACCTTCAACTCAACTCCTGCTGTTTCTGTCTTTCCTCTACATAAAGGACGGAGCTTCTCCAAGGATGTCCACTAGATATGAGCTTTCAGTAATTATGGCCCAGTTCTCTCTAATAATATTAATGATGCTGTAATAGTCAGCAGTAAAAGTCAAGATACAACTATCTTTAGATTTGTTTCCATAGAGTTCTTTAAAACCTTCCTATAAGGATCCTGGCCAACCTGTAGTCCTGGGACTTAACAATGTTATATTTTGTCCTGTTGTGATGGAGACTCATATTATATAGTAGGAGGTTTACTCTGGTAGGCTTTTCTGTAAAGATCTGTGTCCATTTTACCTTGGTCTAAGTCTTTACTAATCTGCATATCTAAGAAGACTGCTGAGGTGAGGCTGTGGGAAAAAGTGAAATGCAGGAAGCTGGGGGTTTGATTCAAATAGTTGATAAAATCTTCTAATTTAGCACTGTCTCCTTTCCACACAATAAAGATGTCGTCAATAAAGCACAGATACACTGTGATATGTTGCATGTATTCTCTGTTGATAAAAACATAATCCTCCTCCCACTTGTCTAGGGCTACATTGGCTGAGCTAGGGGCCATAGCTGCCCCCATGGCTATATAAGTCTTTTGTTTATAGTAATTTCCATTAAACATAACAATTTGTAGGTAAGCACAGTATCTAAAAGTTTACCTGTTCTTTCATGTTGTGCTGTTGTGCCATTGTTGTTTTCCTGTATGAATCAATCCTTGTGTCAATACAACAATTATGTGGAAGTTCAGTATATAATGATTCAACTATCTTTTGTAAAATGGCTGGATGTATGCGAGTTGACCACAGGCAGACTCTCTTATGTTATGGATACAGCAGTATATGAATAAAAGGGCATTTATCTCTGCCTAGCTCTAACAATGTTTTTCTCTCACCTTTGCTAAGGTTGTAGAAGCTTCTCCATGCTGGTGTTTGCAGAACTTTCTTGATGTCCATTTCACATTTGACCTCAAAGACTGCTAAAGTTTGGTGTAAGGGAGGGCAGTAATTACTGGCCTTTTTATTGTTTCTTCAATAGTTTTTTTCTCAGTGGTATCAGATTTGCCATGGTACAGAACTTTCAGATTCAATTTTCTGACATAGAATTTCAAATCAACCAGTACCTGTGCTGTGGGGAACAAAAGTTAATCCTTTTGAAAGCATGCTAATCTCAATGTCAGTAAGTTTATTTTTGGAGTGATTCTACACAAGAGGGTAAGTTAATAGTGTGGCTGATTTCCCTGTTTGGTTCTGGGTCTTGTGGTGTAATTGGGCTCCCCCAAGTATTTAATTTCCCTCACTCCTGTCTATTGCTTGGTTTCTAGTATTCCGGAGGGGTTCTAGCTGGGGTTGGGATCACTGAAACTCCTCTTGTGCCCTTTGGAGTTTCAGGGGATTGTAGTGGTAGTCTTCTTGATGATTCTGATAGTACTGTCCTTCTCTGGAGCTCTGCCTTTGGTCCCGGTAATGGAATTGGTACTGGTCCATTTTTTTGGTGTTTTAGCTGATGTCTGTACTGATTGCAATGTCCCTCTTGGTGATGTGGGTCATGGTGTTCCAGATGCTGCTCTTGGAAGCCATGCTGTCTTTGGTCTCAGTTGTCCTGTTGGTTCTGGATATGGTGTTGGTTCTGGTTCAGGTGTTTCTCCACCATATCTCTCTGATGGTTGTGGTCCATTCTGTGATTCTAGGTCTGGTTCTGATCTGAGTAACTGTGCCCCTTGTTGGACCTCCAAGTTATGCTGGTAGTCAAGGGTATCTGTGAAGATGGTGGCAGTGGGGGTACTTGTTCCATCTGTGTCATGCCTCTGTCTGGTTCTTTGCATCGATTTCCTTCTCAAAAAACATGCTGGGGTTGCTAGTGGTATTTTTTGTACCCTCTGTTGAATCTCCTTTTACCACGTCTGTAGTTGTTATAGTTAAAAATCCTCTGTCTTTATTCTTGTTTTTATTTTATTAAATCTCTCAGGATCATCCTTATCATCCTGATATTTTTCATCTTCTTCAGCTTACATTCTTTAATGGATTGTTCAAAGCTTTTTACCCTCTCTCTTAGAGAATCAAACCTCGCATCAAGGTCTTCATGGTTCTCATTTAATATAGCTGTTTCCAGCTCTGAGATTACAGCTTTAGTTGCCTCCTGTTTAACCTGGTTATTTTCAATGAGCAGTCTTATGAGGTTGTAGCTATCATTAATTAAGGTATCAAACCATTCAGCCATCAAGGTTACATCCATATTATTCCACATAGGCTTCTTATTAAGGTACAGTCCCCTAGACAGTCTCTTCTTATCTAGACTTTGTTGTAAGTAAATTTGCTCCAAAAGTAGCCCTTTCATGTGTTTCAGTTCTTTTTCTAGTTTATTAAAAGAGTCAGAATTGTCCATACCTGGGTTATGAACTTCCTCACCATTACTGTCCCCTAGATTAATCCTGTCATTATCATTCTCCTCCTGTGTAGGTGCTGCCAGCAAGTCCAATATGACATTACATTTTATATTTACTGTAATGCAACAGTTTGGTAGACCTCTGGATTTTATTAAAGCTGTACAAATGATTTATGCCAAAACTTTTACACAATTAAACTTTAATAAAACTTTATCAGTGCCTATCTGCATAATAAACAGGACAGGGATGCATGTTATCCCCATATATATTTAATCTATACATAGAGACATTTTTTATGGCTGTAATGCAAAGCACATACTACAATATACCTTAACTGTACAACATTAGTGTCCTATGAACAGCCTTTGCAGATGACATAAATATTTATATATCATCACCTAAATTAGATATACCCAAAGTCATGAATACCATTACTTCCTATTCAGTTTACTCAAACTATCAACTAAATTTAAATAAAATATATATTTTTCCTATCCACAATAACCCCTTCCCTCTAAATATCAAAATTGACAATGTGATAAATGTCTCCACCTCATTGAATATTTATTAATAATGTTTAATTCAAATACTGATCACCATCCACAGAATAATTTATTAACAACCTGGTCAAAAATAAAAGGAGATATCACAAGGTGGAATAGCGTAAACTTTTCTCTTCTCTCTAACATAGGTATTATCAAGATAAATATTATGTCCAGGATTCTTTTTCACTTAAATTTCTCTTTTCAACCACTTATAATGAAATTATTTAGAAACATCTCCACTGGCATTAAACAAAGGGGTCTATATTATATCCTCGAAAACTTAAAAAAGCAAACGCTGATTGATCAAACTTATTTTCACAAAACTGCAAAATATCGAAGCAGCAGAAACTCAAATTTTTTTCCTAGGGAAAGAATTCAGTTGTCCATTTCTGTTGCTTCAGTATTTTCAGTGTTATGGTGGAAAGTTACTGGTCGGATTCAGGTAAGTGTGCGATTGTGTGGATGTGAGTGTTAGGGTGATTTAGGTGAGTTAGGGTTAGGAAGCAGGTGAGGTGAGTGTGCGATAGTGATGGACCTTAGGGTTAGGGTTTGGGTTAAGGTAAGTGGGTAGTTAGTGGTGTGTGCATAGTTTAGTGTAGGGTTAGGTATCAGATTTTAGCTGTATGTGTGTGGATTTCTGTTTGTTTGGTGTGCTTGTGCTGTGTGTATGTGTTTTGGATCAGCGATTTTTTTCCCTGCGAAAAAAATCACTGATCTGACAGTTCGAGATTGTAAGCTTTTGCTTAAATCAGGTCGATCAATCAGCGTTTGCTTTTTAAGCATTCAATGATATAATATAGACCCAAACAAAGTTATTTGGACACCTAAATTGACTAGAATAGCCTACCATAAATTAACCCTACCTAAGAATTTAGGTGGCCTAGCTATGCCAGATTTTTAGCTTTATTATCTTATAATCAATTTGAGTAGATTGTTAAAAATAATCTCATGTAGACTTAAGCTGAAACATGGGTACCCATTATAGATGCAGATTTGGTGAAATTACCTACATAAACAAGAAATAAACCCTAAAGCTCTTCCTTTTATGAAAAGTGAATATATCAAGCCACTAAAATTCCATGGCTTTATATCCTCAAAAATAGCAATCCTACATAGGCTAATAATTTGTTTAGGATTGAGAGATCATTATAACCTCTATGAACCAATTAATGGCAATCCAAATTTTAGATTGAATAATAAGTGCCTGGGCCTATCTTCTTTCCCTCTGATTAAGGATAATCTAGTATATAAATCTATTATAAGGGGCCACACTTCACTGGAAGATGTAACAATTAAACTAAAAGTACCTAAAATATCTCTATATATATTTATGGCAAACAAGATACCTAATTCAGCAAAGGTTTCAAAACATATGATCCTGGATGATTCCAAGATATACTTCATAAGGTACTTATGGAAAGCACTAAATTCATCAAAATCTATGTCACTATTATATAAACATATCATAAAAAATAACTATGCAGATTCCCCTAATCTGTGCATCTTACTTGCCCAAAATAGATAAAGTTTTAATAGGAAATATATTTAAAAATATAATTCAATCAAATTTAACTAGTATTCCTGAAGGCTCAATTGCCTTCAAAATATCTTTATCAGGTGCTCCTTCTGCTAATGAAGGCTCAGCTGCCTTCTTACAGACATCAGTCTCCCCACCTTCCACTTCACATTTCTCCACAACCAAAAAATCATGCTGCAAGGATAGCAAACACTTGAAACCACCATTCCTTGATCTTGCTTCATTGTACGCTCTGTTTCTCCAGGCTACCACTACACTCAGAACGGAAGCAGGAAGTGAAACATTAACTTTTGTCACCCACTTGTGAAAAGTGGAGGGGTACATTATTACAAATCTATTATTTACCTTATATATAAAACATATACAAATTATTTACAATTACTTACAAATGTTCACACCTTTACTTACAAATATAATTTATAATTCATCTTTTGATACATTAACATTTTTAATTCACCTTGTTAATTCCCTTCACTTCTTTTTTCCACAACCAAAATCATATTTTTTTTCAAAATTTCTGATAATATCTACTTTCCATTATATTTTATCTCATTCATCCTTTTATTCAAAATAGTCCATATTATACAAACAATTATTTTGTTTAAATTATTGACATTACTTTGTTTTCTATCACCATAATACCCATATTCTCTCATGTCCATATTTATATCTTTTATAGTTTTCAAAACGTTTATACTTTCCTTTTCACATATTTTTGCCATAATTGCATTACTCTTTCACATTTAAAAAAAACTCACTACAACAAATACAAATTCTTTCTTTTATCTTTTTATATGGCATATATGCCTTTACTGTAAGCTTATTTATCATTAATCTCAGCAGAAAATATGTACATTCAAAATATCTCTCACATCTTCCTAATGTTTCTTTTATAGCTTTTATTTTTCTTTCTCCCATGCCTCTGTAGAAAGACATACTATTTATTCATTATATTTACATACCATTCCCTTCTATTTTTTCTATATTGATTTTCCATAATAATATTTTCTTGTGATATATTTTAATTTCATAGGTTCATAGATTCATAGGAAGTTACTAGGCTAGTGGCCCTAGAGCCTTTACAAGCCTGGCCATATTAATCCCAAGTATACCAATTTTTTATTTTTGGTAATTTGCAGAATGAATTTATGAACAGAGTGGGACTGTTATCAACACTGGCTATCCTGTTCATGAGGGACATGAGTGCCACCCCAGGGGTGAAGTTGCAGTCTTCCACCCAATTATTTAGGTTGCGTTTTAATAGGGTCAGTGAGGAAGTCTGTTTTATGTGAATAGAAAGTCTATTTCAGAGAAGTGGCAGTCTCTGGGAGACATATCTGTCTCTCCAGCATGTTCTGTTAATGTCACAAGCTAGGTTGAGATCCCTAGAGTGAGTGACTCTTGTGCTATATGACTTGCTGGTGTGCATAATTTCCATTAGGGCAGGGTCAGAGATTGCCCTATAGGCCAAGCACAAATCACCTCTCAGCAGCCTATAAGATACAGAGTAAAGTGACAGGACTTAAGAGTCTGTCCACATAGGTCATGGTTTGAAGTCCCTGTATTTTCTTAGTGAGAAATCTCTGAGGTCTCTTCAGCTGCTGTAGATGTCTGGTGAGGTACATGCAAAAGGTGGTATTATACTCTATTAGTGGTCTGATGAGGGTTGAGTACAGGCAGCCCTTGGATTAAGGATGAGATCCATTTTTTGGTCTGTCCTTAAGTCAAATTTGTATGTAAGTCAAAACAAATATATATGTTTTTTATTAAATGTCACTTAGTCAAATGTTTGCCTCAATCTAGCATTTGTTTTACTTTTCTTTGCATAGAAAACACTTTAGAAACACTTCCAAATAATAAAAAATCTTAAACATAATAATGTATATTATAGTAATAACAGTAATAATACTGAAAGTACAGTGTAATAGCAGTATAGTAACTATGTTCATACACTACAGTACAGTACAGTAGAACGTTCCATACAAAAAAAAAAGAAATATGTTAAACTTACCTCTTTTTAAGTTTCACTTCACATTTCTGTACTACAGGCATTACCCACAGATGTTTTCCACTCTTTCCTGAAATTTCAGACCTCAGCCAGTTCTCCTACTGTCACCTAGACCCTAGTGAGCTGCAATGCCATTTACCCATTCTACTCTACAGTACAGTAACTGCTTCAATAGTGTACTGTACAAGACAGCAGTCTTGACTAATCAGATCACAAACACAGTGATCTCTTAACAAATCAGATCTCTTGTTCTCCATGAAGGTAGAAACAACTGCTGTAACAAGATGTGCAAGCAGCTTCATGAACGGGGAAAGGAAATGACACCATAATTCTTCAGTTTCAAAGTAAGATTTGGGCAACTTTAAGGATTTTTATTTATTTTTCATTTATTTCCGACATTGCAGCAGCCGTTCTTATCTATGGGTTGTCCTTATGTTGGATGTCTGTAACCTGGAGACTGCCTGTACAGTGGATTTATAACATCCTTTGACCTGAATGCTATGCCCTTGCTTATGACATGTGCTATGTAAAAGGCTTTCCTTACCAGTGTGGAAACTTGGTGGTCAAAGTTCAAATTGCTGTCAATCTGTGTTCATAAGTCTCACACTACTGGGTTGAAACTCAGGGGGGGTGCTGACTATATTGTAATTTGTAGGGAATTCCATTTTGTCATTGAGATTAATACATTTTTTTGCATTTAGTTTTAGACCATGGCTTTGACACCAGTCATTTGTTTGCATTAGCTCTTCTTGTAATAGGTTAGCATCCTTGGGGGACTCAGTAATTGTTTTCAGTTTGCAATCATCAGCGAATTTGGTGAGCCAGAGGCTGTCTGCTTTGGCCTAGAATTCTGAGAAGCAGATGCAAAATAGTAAGGGGCCCAGCACAGATCCCTGTGATACTCCACTGGTGATGGGTCTACTGGTGGAGGTGGAGTCACCAAGTTTAGCAATGTGTTCTGTTGGTGAGCCAATTGGCAACCCATCTAGTAATGTAAGGATTAATCCCTAGCTGGGAGAGTTTCTCAATGATTCCAGAGTGGGAAGTGTGTCAAAAGCTTTGGCAAGGTTTGTGATAGGTTGTGTGTACTGTCTTATCTTTGTCCATGGCGTGGGTGACATTCTCAAAGAAGTCTACCACATTTAAAAAGCATGATCTATGCTTAATGAAGTTAGACTGGGCTGGGTCCAGAGTTTGGAGGTTGCCTATGTCCTTGTTGTTAAGGTCCATGATAATTATTTATATGGCCTTGCAGATGAGGCTAGTTAGTCTTAAATATCCTTTTCCTCTTTTTAAATGTTGAAGTTTCTGTCAACTTTTTTTATATTTTTCTTTCACTATCCTTGCTGTCAACTTATTGGGGGGATTCAATGCAGCCTACAAGGTCAGTTTTCACTGTGTGTGTATCTCAGCATGATGTGCACATGGCTATGAATATTTTTAGATTCAGTAAACTCCGTGTAGTAGCGAGCATTCATGCGCAAACATGGAAATTTTCATGGCACGCAAATTACAGCATAAGTAGCTGAATTGTATGCTAATGAAGCAACCAACATAGTGGAGCAGTTCAACAAGATGTAAAGCAACCATGTAGACTCCGTGCTTGTGTCACCCATGTATTCAAAACTTTCCAAATACAGCCATGGAAAGGAGTCTACATGGAAACAAAAGCAAGTAAAGGTCCCTAGATTTGTACAAAACTGACTGTAACATGTAACCCCACATACATTTTGACATTATTAGACATGGTGGATGCTAGAAAATTAGATTAACAATAGCAGTAATTCCTTTTTAAGTGCCATGACATAAATGCAGCTTTGCTACCCCACCCCCAAATGAAGAATATACCCATAACTAATATAGACAGCTAAAAGTGTAAACCCCATGATACAGACTATTCATACTGTCATGCAAGCTTGTACAGTAAGTATCTGATAAAATACAGTCAAATTCTATCAAAACATGTGCAGATATATAGCAAAGTAATACCCTCCCTTGTGTGTACAACATTGGGCCTCCCATCAGTTTCCCCCACTTACACGGTTGCCAACCATGTAGATTCTGGGCTGCCAGCATAGTAAAGCTGCAAATGAGGTCAAAACTCATTAGAATTGCTGAATGCCAAAACAATGTAACTGTGTAGGGATGTTCACTTCTTATAAGGACTTCTACAATGTTTGCTTTCATTGGATGGTGTGACAATGTGAAGTGATACCATCCATGCCAGGGAGAATATGGCAGCACATGTGTAACATATGCTAGCATAGTTAGCTGGAGTTTTGTAAATAATTGTATGCCATTTGACTATCACACTGACTTGTACAGATGCTTGTGTTAAAAATGTATCAAAAGTGTTATTATAACTGATTAAATGTTTATGTTTAAACAAAGAATTCTGGAAGGGAAGAGTAGACGTTTTTGAAATTGTTCTATAATTTTCAAATACTGCAACAGATCTTAGCAAAGCTCTGAGTATGTATTGTACTAGTCAGGTGATCAAATATGATGTCATTCCATAACCAGCACTGGTGGAACTCACACAGCAGCTTGTTTTGTTTTGTTTTCTTTGGAACCTGACATAAAAATGTATGACAATTATCACAGTCAGTTAGCTGAGTTCAGTTGTTGAGTTCAGTTCAGTTAGTTGGAAGCTCATCACCTTACCTTGTGGAAGTTAACATCTCAGCATCCTATCTTGTCTTGCTGTATTAATTAAGTTAGCTAGGGAGCAGTTATTCTTTAGACAGTCAGGAAATACTGTGAGATTAGTTTAGTAGTGTTTTTCTGCATCTGTTAGAATCTGTCCAACTGTATTATTTTTATTTCTCCTATGATTGAAATTCTGATGTTTATTGTACTTAGATATTTAATATTCTCATGTTTCTATTTTATTATGAGTTATTAAATATTTTATACCTTATAGTGTGGCTGGTCTTTTAGAGAATACTTTTTTATGTATTTAGAGTACTTGTGATTATTTTAGTGATGCCTTGGCCACATCAAAAAGCCTGGCTGCTTTGGTTACACTCTACCATTTATGTTACTATTGATTTTACTCAGTATAATTGAATACACTTGTAAGAGCCTGACAGTGGTTGACAGGTAGCTGTCTGGGCAGAAGGGGTACAGCTAGTAAATCTGTACCAGCCTTTCCCAGGAGTGTGTGTGTGTGTGTGTGTGTGTGTGTGTGTGTGTGTGTGTGTGTGTGTGTGTGTGTGTGTGTGTGTGTGTGTGTGTGCGTGTGTGTGTGTGTCTGTGAAAATCAAATGCCCAGGTATGGGTGTGTCAGCTACTTGGAACTGGGACACAGTGCCCCAAAGTTAATCTTGTTTGGGATCTGGAGAGACAGACAGCCCAGTCCCAGGTGTAAACCAGGTTCCCTGTGTGCTCCTGGGGGAAACTGTGCTTGATGCACAGAGCTGCATTTGAAATACTATGTAAATCCATTCCTGTTCTTAGTGACCATCTCTCACTGGTGTCAGTGGTGAGGAATGGTGCTCCTTGATTACTGGCCTGGGGTAAAGAGATGCTGTCACAGATGGCAACAGTGAATGATGACATCAAGGGGGTGTCAGGTTACACTTACAGAGGTATACATGTAGGTCTGTGAAGTGTGAAAGTGCATGTAAGCAGTGCACAATTCACAAGTTCTGTTTCATGCTCTTTATTGTTTGTTAAAATGTGTCATCTCTGTTCGCTTTAAGTAAATATTTTTTTAATTTCTGTCATTGTTTGCACAATTTGGCAGCCTGTGTATGTGTAGGACTAGAGTATAGATTGTCCTGGGTTCTAGTACAGGGTCTGAAACCTTTCCTTCACTTTTTGAGATGTATGTTAGGTAATATCATAGAAACAGAGAAAAGTAATAACAAGATTACTTGTGTTTACCTTATTTAAGTGCCAGTGTGTGCAGCAGCATGTAGATGTGCATCGTGTACTACTGAGCACCAACAAAGTTGATATATTGAGTAAAGCAGCAGATGTTTTTCATCGGTGCTAATTACAGCATAAGGAGGTGATTTTCAGTATGGTGGAGCAATTCAACAAGCTATAAAGCATCCATGTTGCCTCCATTCTGGTTTTTCTTGAATACTTCAATACTATGGGAGTACAGACAAGGAAATTTTAGCCCTGAAATAAAATTGTGTCAACTGTTGCATTTGCAAGGTAAGTCCTGAACCTAGAATGTATTCTTTAATAATATTATAGCACATCTTTGTATTTCTTATCTTGGTGCAGTAATCAAGTAAATAATGGAAGATTTGTACAGAACATACCTTAATATTTGACAGCAGACACTTATTTTAATTATATGTGCCCATTACTATGTTTTTTTTTCTTATTCTTCTTGTTTTAATAGCATTTTTGCATGATGCTCCGCATAGTGCAAACAGTGGAAGTGGGGAATAAATAAAGTTCAGGTTTGGTTGAGTTTATTTTGTTTGTGTGAAGTATGAAGGACCACTTAGGAAGCAGACAGCCCAAAACAGAAACCAGATACATTCAAAGAATGCTGTTGGCCATCGTGAAAACCTTGCTGGAGTACAGATAGTACTGGGTTCTACTACAGAGTGTGTAACCTTTGTTTTACTGCCATGACATTGCAGTTGACAGCAATGAAGTGAAACATAGACAACTGTTTCTTCAACATTCATGTTGTAATAGGTGTAAGTGTAGGAGTGCCATACACATGGTCCTGGGTTCGAAAACAGTGGATTCTGTACACTACTACTATTACTGATGGAGTAATCTATGTATTATCACATTTATCATCAAATGTATGACTGCAGATATACTGTATACTATAGTCCTGTAAATGTATTCCTGCTATCTGGGCTGGCATGGTTTTAACTTTTGCGAAAAACACATACACAACTGCCTATACATGCAATTGCTTGACACTGTTGCATTATGCTTGTCAGACATTAGCAATGCGGTTCATGAGAGCGCACTGCTTACCTATGCACAAACAGGTGTAACTCGCATGAGTGTACACCTTGCTAAACATTGCTCAAATCCACTGCTCACTGTGCTATAAAACTGTATACATAATGTGTTATTATTGTTGTTTATTATTGTCCATTTCTTTTGTATGACATAAAACTACACATGGAAACATTGCAAACTAAGGCCATGGTCTAACTATATGTCATATATTTACAATACAGCCACGTGTTGCCCCCAAACTGTACAACCCTGAGGTCTCGGTATTTGTTTTCACACATATATCAGGCAGACTACAAAGTGTAATATATAATGGTGTGTGCTTCCTCATGGATTGGCCCAGTTGGTGTTGCTCACAACCTCGCTCTGCTAAACTCAAACATCCAACTATGCTCAATAAGGGCACTTGTGCTTTTACACAGCTAGGCTTCTACACACCCTAATGCTGTTAGTCTACTGGCAGCATATGAATTGATGAATCTATGTGGCTATGCAGGCCTCCCAATCAGTTGTCCCCCACATGGCCTGCTGATTTCATCTACTAAAAGTTCACCTGCAGTCTTGTATAAATCAGACTTGTGCCATGGTGTTTGTAAAGTACTGAGTTCTGTAGTCTGTGTACTTAGGTAGTGGTTCTGTTCTCACTGCTATCAATTTGGTGTGTGAGTGTCTCTAGTCAGCAGAGTAGATGTACTATCTTACAGTTATGTCTCCAGTGGCATGGCTTGATAGGTAGGGGTTCTGTTCTCACTGCAGTCAACTGTGTGTGTGTGTGTGTGTGTGTGTGTGTGTGTGTGTGTGTGTGTGTGTGTGTGTGTGTGTGTCTAGCCAGAACAGCAAGTGTGTATACTGCAGTTACTGCTCCAGTCCCATAAGCTGACAGCATTTTGATACTTGCACCTGCCTACAGACCAATTCAAGGCAGGCCACCCAACTTCTTCTCCCACATGGCCTGCTGATGTCATCCACTATAAGCTGACCTACAGCCATGTAAAAATCAAACTTGTGCCATGGCGTTTGCGTAATGTACTGTGTTCTTTAGTCTGCACACTTAGGTAGTGGTTCTGTTCTCACTGCTGTCAACTTGGTGTGTGAGTGTCTGTAGTCAGCAGAGTAGATGTGCTATCCTGCAGTTATGTCTCTAATGGCATGGCTTGTCAGTACTTTCATACTTGCACAAGCCTATACAACCATTTCATGCAGCCCTCAAAACCTCTTGTCTCCCACATGGCCTGCTGATGTCATCCACTATAAGTTGACCTACAGCCTTGTAATAGTCACACTTGTGCTGTGGCACTTGTGTAACGTAATGTGTTCTGTAGTCTATGCACTTAGATATGTAGGGGTTCTGTTCTCACTACAGTCAACTTTGTGTGTGTGTGTGTGTGTGTGTGTGTGTGTGTGTGTGTGTGTGTGTGTGTGTGTGTGTGTGTGTGTGTGAGCTGTTACTTGACATTACAGAGAGAATTTTACACCAGCATGTGGGACACTGTTATTACCATATGCTCAACATACAATGCTGATGTCATTGACTATATCAGATTATTGCATATGCAGTCATACCCCCAGGGTATTATCAGACATTGGCCTGGATGTCTAGCAGACATCACCTCATCTGATACCAGACAAATTACAGTAACATGTCTTTTAATCTATACATATACATCATGGCATGGTTTGTAGGCCCTATGCTATCTTGAAGAGAAAGCCCTGTGGTCTGTCCAGCTGGTGCATGTGTCTGGTGAGGTACATGCAAAAGAGAGCATTATATTGTATTACTGTTCTGATGAGAATTGGCTACAGTGCTGCCATACAGTCCTGAGATCTGAATGTGGTAGCATGACTGATGGTGTGCACTGTACATTTGTACTGGAAAATCATTACAGAGAAAAGTTAGAAGGTAATGAAACATGTTGCAGTTTCTGACTTCACAACCCTTACAAGAGAATACTGCATAAAGTAGTGAAATGATGATGCTATCCACTGTATAACCTAGCAGGAAAAATGTAAGTTATAGGTACAATTATCAGTTCAACGATGCAAATGCAGATATACTAAGGTCCAATAATACCAGTGTGTCCTGAATGAATGCTTCTCAAACCAAAAGATAAATCCAACAAGCAGAAGTAAGATGAAGCAACACCAGACTATCATAAAACCAGCAACAGTTTATTCAGGAAACAGACACAGGCAAAGGCATAAGCACTTTTGCAGTATTACAACTGCTTCATCAGATGCATAAAATCGAACTAATTCGATGCACATTAAATAACAAAGCGAAAAAAATCACATGACATCGTAATAAAACTCTTAAAGAGATAACATTTTAAATATATACAATACTAATAGTAAACGCGTATAAAAAAGAATGAATGTGTATAAAAGGTGGGGATTTAAAAGGGAATTTGTTAAAACTCCCTTTTTATTTAAAAAGAGGACGTGCTTTCAACATTGGTTTCAATGGTACTTTATCATTAAGTCCTGACCCTGTATCTGCTCTTAATCTAATAATCCATTTGCTTTCTAAGCACTCTGTTTCATTTATAATATCACCTCCCCTGAGACTTTCCTGCACCATATCTATAACTTGAAACCTAAATACATGCTCTGGGGAAGTGCCTGTTACATGTTTAGCTAATGCATTCCTAACCATAGTATTTCTTATATCATTCAGATGTTCTCTTACCATTTCTTTCAATCTTCTGTCTGTTTTACCTACATAAAATTTACTGCAGGTTTTACACACTGCTAGGTAAACCACATGACTGCTGTTACAAGATGCCTCCTCTGAAAATTTATAGACCTTATTCTGGTCCGGATGAAAAAAAAAATGCACCTGCTTGATCTATATAACTGCAAAAACTGCAGTTATAACAAGGTCTAGTATTATTTTTTATGAGAATCATGTCGTTGTTTCCTGCTATCATTCCCCATAAGACACTTGGGGTAACATAGCAGCTGACCCAAACATTTATTTTTCTTATAAACTATGCTGGGACATTCATCTGTTATAGCTTTCAATTCTGTACTTGTGGTCATAACACCCCAATGTTTTTTAATAATGTCAACTACACCTTTACAGTCCTTGGAATATGTTACCGGTACCCTATACCTAAGCTCATCTACCTTATTCACACATGCAGGTGGCTCTGAGGAAAAATAAGGCCTTCCCTCATTTCCTCTTCTTTGTATTACTTCAACTAGCTTATCAGATACTTCCTTTATATAATACCCCCTTGCTACAAACATTTCTTCTAGATTTCTCAGTTCTTTCTTAAAATTTTCCTCACTAGCATCAACTCATGATGTTCTTATAGCTTACCCCTTCACCACATTATTAAAAGTAAAACATGGGTGCATACTACTTCGATGCAAGTAAGTATTCTTGTAACAGGGTTTTCTATATGTCTTGGTATCTATTGCCCCATCTTTTACCTTCACTAACACATCCGGAAAACTAACCTGTCGATCTGAACAAGTCATCACAAACTTTAAAAAGCTTATGCTTGTATTAATATAATTATAAAAATCTAGCAATTCCTTAGTAGTGCCTTCCCATATGAAAAACAGTTCATCCACGAATCTTCTGTAGAAGATTACATGTTTGCCTAACATGCTACTTGATACATGTTCCATCTCCCATACAAGCATGATGTGCCCATAGCTATGCCATCTATCTGCAGGTAGTAATCCTTATCAAAAAGGAAGACATTATTATATAAAAATCATCTAACCAAAGCACATAGCATTTCAACCTTCTCAGTCGAGAAACAGTTCCGTTCATATAAAATTTTTTTAACCCACTCTATACCTATAGTATTTGGTATTACAGTGAATAAGGACTGTACATCGAGTGTAACCAAATACCATTCACCTTTTTTAAAAACAGCCTTAGTAAAATCATATATACCACATAAAAATTGTCAAGGCCCATAGTGGCAGGACAAAAGTGGTGTACCGAAACAATGTCTATTTTTGTGGAGAAAAGGTCTATACATTTTCAGTGGAGGCAACTTGTAACAGCAGTCACGTAGTTTACCTAGCAGTGTGTAAAACCTGCAGTAAATTTTATGTAGGTAAAACAGACAGAAGACTGAAACAAAGGGTAAGAGAACATCTGAATGATATAAGAAATACTACGGTTAGGAATGAATTAGATAAACATGCAGCAGACATTTCCCCAGAGCATGTATTTAGGTTTCAAGTTTTAGATATGGTGCAGGGAAGTATCAGGGCAGGTGATATTATAAATGAAAGAGTGCTTAGAAAGCAAATGGATTATTTGATTAAGAGCAGATACAGGGTCAGGACTTAATGATAAACTACCATTGAAACCAATGTTGAAAGCACATCCTATTTTTAAATAAGAAGGGTATTTTAACAAACTCCCTTTTAACCCCCCCCCCACCTTTTATACACATTCACTCTTTTTTATACATGTTTACTAGGATGTCATGTGATTTTTTTTTTCACTTTGTTATTTAATGGGCATTGAATTAGTTCGATTTTATGCATCTGACGAAGTAGTTGTAATACTGCGAAAGTGCTTATGCCTTTGCCTGTTTCCTGAATAAACTGTTGCTGGTTTTATGATAGCTTGGTGTTGCTTCAACTTACTGCTTCTTGTTGCAGATATACTAAGCACTAATGTAGTTATGCATCAAACAAAAAGCTTTTGTATCCCTGAATCCAAAAAAGAGAAGCAGGGATATAGCACAGTTTTCACTTGCTCAGGGTGTTGTCTTGGGGGGGCAGGAAGCCTAGGCTCACATAAAAAGAAGGTGAGTGTGTGTGAGTAAGAAAGAGAAGCAGGCAGGCTGAATTATGTAACTGTTTTGTGTGTGCCTGTAGGGGTCTTGCATGTGAAAGTGGTGTGTGAGTGTCTGCATGAACTAGTGCTAGCTCTATGTCTTGGTATGCCTTGGTCTTGGTATGTTGGACAGGTGTGGGCCATGTATGGTAGAGTTGTCAGTTCAGTGCTGTCACCCCTGATCACGAGAACTGTCTCTGCCAGGAGTTGCACTGACACCTCCATGCTCAAGGTCAGATGCAGTGCTGTTACCTGAATGTGACTGATGTCTGCTGGACATCTTCCCTTCACAGGAATGCTGAGGACCACAACCCTTTGGCTTGCCACATCTGGGTATGGACAGGACACTCACCGAAGGAGCAGTGGAAGTACTGCCACTATAGGAGCATGATCTGGCATGGCCACATTGGCTATCAGCAGATGTTGTACCTGACCTACGTCCATGAGGAATCCGTTCCCCTCCCAGCAGACATTCCATGACAGACATCGCTAATTCCATAACAGACCTCTCTATCCATCATAGTCTCCCCTCATTCCAATGCATCATTCATCTGATCCAATGAATCAACAACACAGTGGAGGGAGTCACACATGTCACCCTGTGTCATACCTACAACTCTGAGCATTTGTCTGGAGCACCTTTCTGAATGTGCCTGTTCCTCCATGATGGTTCTAAACATGTAATGAGTGACATGAGTGGCACCTGCACTAGGTGGAGAAAGGACAGCAGGCACCCTCTGAGCACCTCTATCAACCCTCCTGTGTGGTACCTCACTCACAGTTTAGCTACTGCCAAAGTCAACAGGCACTGAAGCCACAGTAGCCACACTTCCCTGATCAATGTCCTTGTCCTCTACCTATCCAATATTTGTGGGCTCAATGGACTGGGTAGGCATGGGCTTACTGGCTGTGTCCAGGGAAAATGTAAGGGGTGGTCGGATGTCGACCTCTGTGTCATTCTAAAACTGCTTTTTTGTATTTTTCTTTCAAACATACTAACTAGCTTGTCCAGTCATTTTAAAAGATTCTCATATCTATGTGATCTGACCATAATTGTATAATCATTTTTCTTACTTGTTCATCTAATTCCATTTCATTTATTCTTTTAATGCCTCCTCCTATTTTAAGTATCCTTTTTTCTTGTATTTCTATTGGAAAAGTTATGTAATCTGAAAACCCTATTTTTATCCCTTTGTATAACATTTTCAAACTCTCAGAAATCATGAACTAATCAATTTCTGTTCTCAATTTGCCCCTTTTATATATACAATGTTTATTATCCCATAAGTATAAACTTTCCACTTTTTCAGCTCTCTAAAATTACCTTGACATCTGTCTCCTTCTTTTCTCCTTTGTCTTAAATCACAATTAAAATTTCCTACCAATATTATTTGGATATCAACACTAACAAATTTAAGAATCTTCTTAAACATGATCTCCATTTACTTCTGTAAAACATACACTTATATTACAACAATTCTGTATAGTTAATTTGTCCATCTTACAGTTAGTATTGTCATTCTACATAATAACACTAAAGTATAATCCAAAATTTCTATAGAGCGTTTACTTAACATTGCTATACCTGAGCACTTTTCTTTTCTTATATTCCATGTAATTTTGTCCTCCTGTAATTCATTTACATGTCTTCTCTCTCCTTCTGTTAAAATTCTAATATCTAATAATACTATAATATCCATACCAAGCGACCCATACCATTCTAACACACATAACCTTCTTTTTACATTGTTTATACTATTCACATTTAAGGCTAAGATTTTCACTTTATAAAAAAATATTTACTATCATTTTCCTTTTTTTTCATTCTCTCCCAAACCTATATTTTTAAATTTACATTTTCTGTCTTTAACTCTTTTTCCAATGGAGTTCATTTTACTTTTAATCATCACCCATTCAGCATCCCTGCTTTACTAGAATTACTTATTTCATCCTCCTTTTTTGTCATCCCTTTTGTATTCCTCATTTATTCTTGTCTCTTTGGCCTTTACTGTTATATCTTCCTTTTTCTTTTCCTCTTGTCCCATTTCTATGTTATACTCTAAAACACTTTTCTTTCACATGGTCTTCTTTCACTTACCCTGTTTCTTTGCCATTTACATCATGATCCATTCATGAATGCCATGTTTGTTCACATTTTGTGCATTTTTCTTCACATCTTTTTGCTTCATGACTTACTTTGCCACAAATAAAACACTTTCTTTTATTGCAATTACTAATTAAATGGTCATTTTTACCACAGAAGAAACATGTCTTTGGCTGCCTCCAATATTTCACAACCCTTCCTGATTCTGCCCAAATTAGTCATACAAGGTACACGTGTTATGTTTTCAGTTTGTATATGTAAAAGAATTATGCATTCACACCCCCCAAGTCCATAAACCTCTATTATCATAAAACTTTGTAATGTCTATGACATTCTTGCACACAGCCTTTAGTCTCTCAAAGTCTCTTTTTTTGCCTCGTATGAATTGTACATAAATTTTCTTTACTGCCTCTCTATTAAATGTTTGTACAACATATACATTCTAAGGACTGACTTTTTTATTTCACATTCTTTTAGAAAATTTTCCATATACTTTCCCGACTCAAAAAAAGTGACAAAATGATTCTTTGTTAATGTGAATAAATGATTTTACCACTCTGGGAGTGATACCCAGTGATGCAATAACAATGTCTCATATTTCATACCTATCAAGTTCCCTTTCCTTCTTACTGCTTATTGTTATATGATACTTCCTTTTCATCTCTGTTTTCTTCTCTTATCTTTTTTTCTCCTTCTCTTATAGTTTGCTCTATGAATTCTTCCTTTCTCTTCTTAGATCGTCTACTTCTTCTTCTTGCATCCTCTACATTATTTCACCCTATAGCACTGCCGTCTCACTTTCCGGTTTGCTCTGCTTGTTTAAATCTTTTAAATAAACATCCTGCAACCCTCCCCAACTGGAGGGTTATAACAGAACACTCTGATTGGGATTTGGCCTCTCCCTTGAACAACTTCAGCTGAAAACAGCTTTTCAGTATACTGTGAATGCCTGAATCCCTTTACTTGTAATTTCTTTTGCATAACCACAATCTTGTCTTTTTCCTCCTTCCACTCCTCAATATTACTTAGTAAATTATAAACGCTATTGCAAAGGCTTGACTGCCTTCACCTTCATTCCACCATCCTTTTCTCTACACTTGTCAACATAATGGCACACACTGTTGCTTTCCATACTGCACTCTGCTTCTCTGAGCCATCTTCATGCTTGGACTGGAAGCAGGAAGTTCCACCAACAACAGCTTCCCTTTATGCAAAAGAGTAGGGGAAACTCCCAGATGCTCTGGCCAAATTTCCCCTAGAAGTATAAATACCACCTAACCTGGTCAACAAAGAATAAATAAATAAATACAAAAAAAAATGACACCACTCAGCATTTAATTATTTTTTTACAATTCCAATATAAGGAATTGTTTAAATTATACATTTTATTCAACTCATATGGTGTTATAAATACTTTATTTGAAAATTTCCATGTCAAGATTTTCCAATAAGTGCCAGAATAGGTGCAACCTGCTGAACTTAGGATCACATCCTTACATGCATCATTATTAACATCATAAAGATTATGTTTTGACAAATATTCCCAATATTTGTGATTTACTCTGGTTTCTAAATTTACAACAAATGTGTTTATTTTAGAGAAAAAAAGCTTAATCTTTCCATTTCCTCTTATAACTACTGAGAAGAAATAAAATATAATTTTTTATTACATTTAATTTGTTGAATCTCCTGTATTTTCAATCTACATAAAAGATTATTTAGTATAATTTTACTTGAAGAATTTATACCAAGTGCCTTTATAATTTCATCAACTGCTGAAAGCTTATTACCATTAATACAATGAAACCAATAAACAATTTTTTTTTTGGGCCGGATTCACGAAGGCTTGCACGGAGACTAAGAGTAGTGTAAGATGTCAGACAGGCAATATGTCTGCCGAGCGATTCAGCAATAGCCGGCAGGGGCGTGCATGAGAGCTCCTAAAACTACTCTTGCACAGACAGTGTTATGGTATGCAAATTACCTCATTTGCTGCGGAAATGTATGCAAATGAGGTAAATTTCTGATCCAGGAACCACTAAGTGCAGTGTTATTTGCAGAAATGTACTCCGTTGGTAACGGAGTACCATTCTGCAAATAGCTAAACGGAGCTATGACAGCTCCAAATAAAGGATGCATCCAGTTGAGGAAGCATGCCAATGGCCAAATATAAGGCCATTGGCATTTTTATAGGTTGAAAATGAATAAAAATAATTTTTTCCCCGATCTCCGATGTTTAAGCAAAGCGCAGCGCTGCGCAAACGTGCGGCACTTTAAAAACCAGAAAATAATTAAAAAATAGCCAAAAATAGGCATTCTTATTAAAAATATTATTCTGCCATGCAGGTGAATGGCAGGCTGAAGACAACATGGCTACTGAGTAGTGGTTGCTAAGGGGGGAAGCTCAGTTTGAGAGATGTAACCAAGCATTAGTAGGCAATCCTATGCAAATGAGGATAAGGATAGTGAATCCCAATTTTCCCCGGCATGTGAGCCATGTCCCTAGAGTGTAAGTGTAGGAGTAGGGGAGTAGTAGAGTAGAAGATAGGTGACATCATGAGGGGGTATGTATGAAAGACTGTAAGCTTATTGGAGCAGAGTGGCTTGTGTTTGCTCTGAGTTGCTCAGGATTGGAAGAGGCATGTCTACAGTTGTCCTATCTGAAACCCAGAAACCGAAGGTGTACGTCGTGGGTATATCTAAAATTTCTTGTAAATGTGCTTACACCATGTGCGCGTGTGTGCACACCTGTAAGCCTGTGTACGCCTGTGTGCATGCGTGTGCACCCGTCTAAGCCTGTGTAAGCCTGTGTGCACATGTGTGTGCTTGTGTGCGCATGTCTGCACTTGTTTGCGCAGCGCTGCCCCTTGTGGAAACAGAAAGGGAAAGAAAGGAAAAGAAGTAGTAGGAAGTTAACCAAGGAGAACTAGCAGAGCTGCCAGGTGAAATAAATCAGAATCAGCCAATTACACAGGCAGTACACTAGCCCAGCCCAGCACTTAAAACTCTGCAAACAACATTCCCCCATGTTTTTCTTAAGAAGACTGCAACACTGCAGTATACAAAGAGTGAAAACTTAAAAAGCTTAACTCAGACAAAAAAATGTTAGGGGCTGCCATTGCTATCATAAGCCAACATGTGCAAGATGCTGAGGGTGGTGCCATTGCGAAAGCTGCTGAGCAACCCACAGTAAGGAGATGGAGAAGAGTGTACAGACCCAGGGTAACCTACCAGGGGCTACATGAGCTGGAGATAGTGGAGCGCTATAGAGTGGACAGAGACCTCCTGCAGCAAATTGTTGAGCTGTGCAGGCCACGCCTCACACACAGAACCAACAGAAGGGAACCCATCCCACTGGAAACCAAGGTATGTGTTGGCCTAAGAATACTAGCAACAGGTACGTTCCAGAGACCAACTGGTGATATGATGGGGATTTCACAGGCATCAGCATCCAGGGTACTGCACCCGTTCCTGAATGCCATGTCAGTACATGTCGGTGATCATATATATTTCCCCAATTCCCATGAGGCATTGGCCAGCAATATGTGTCTTTTCCAGCAAATAGCGGAATACCCTGAGGTAGTGGGTGCAATAGACTGCACGCACATACGCATCAAAGCACCAGCCGGTGAGTGGGGTAGGGCCTACATCAACCGCAAGGGCTTCCCCTCCATCAACTGCCAGATTGTGTGCGATGTCCAGGACATAATACTGAATGTGTGTGCTGGCTGCCCTGGAAGTTACTACGATTCCCATATCTGGCATCTGACACAGCTGTACCAGACATTTGCCAATGGGGACATCCCTGACGGTCACCTAGTGGGGGATGCTGGATACGCACTGGAGCCGTGGCTGATGACACCCATCAGAAATGCACACACACCTGAACAAGAACTCCATAATGAGGCACATGCACAAACAGAAAATGTAATCGAGCATGTGTTTGGGATGCTCAAGTCACAGTTCCGGTGCCTGGACACATCTGGTGGAGCCTTGCAGTACTCACCAACTACATGTAACCAAATGGTCATGGTATGTGCCATGCTACACAATATGACCCTGTGAAAACAGCTGCAGCAGGAACAGCATGGGGCAGGGCCAAACAGCCCCCCACCATTGCCAAGGCCATCACAGGCAGAGTGTGACTCGGAGGAGGAACAAACTGAGCCTGCCCCAGTAGGCAGAAGGAGGTGTGCCCAGTATGCCTTGGACTTGGCAAAGAGGCAATGCATAGCACGTACACTGGCTCAGTAGGAATCCTGGAAATTATACCTCTCTCTGACTCACACATAAAATAAAAGGGATGCCTAACTTGACACTACCTGTTTTCAAACATGTATAGGGAGTGTACTATGTGCATCCAACATAGGCAGCCCTGCAGCACCACCTGAAGCATGATTGCCGTGTTTTAAGCAATATAAAGCAGTGCTAAGCAGCTTTTACCACTGTTTAGCATATTTAAGCACAATTGTGTGGAGCTGCGCACCACGCAAACTAGCACAACGTTGAGCAACACTGGGCAATGTTGGGCAATGTTGGACAAAGTCAGGCAAAGTCGGGTAAACACGCTCACACCTGCTTTACTGTTCCTTAACCAGTCAGGTCTGTCCAGCAGGAAAATAAAAAGCAGTGACAGGGCTCGAACTCAGGATACTGTGCACTATAGTCACAGGACTGAACCACTAAGCCATGACAGCATTTCACTGGCACAGACACAGCAGGACAATTGTAGACTAATGCAAACACAAACAAATGCTGTAGCATGCCCTCTGAACTTCATCCCAGGCCTATGCAGACAGATAACAGCAGGCCAGGCAGTGTGATGTGGGTTGGGTAGGCTATGAAGTCACAAACTAATATAAGTGAAATTGGAAGCTAAGATCTGTAGTACAGTAGTATGCCTCAAGCCAGTATGATAGGCAACAGTACAGACTGAAATGGAGTACCTGACATAGCAGTGCAGGCCTAGCAAATGTGTATAAGTGTCAGGTGAACCCCTCATCCTATATACACTCACAGTAACAATCATGTGTACCCCCCGGGTAGAAATGTACAAATAATAGCTGTCCCCCCTGTATGTAGAAATGTTGATAAGTCTATGCAAAGTGACTCATGGAAGCCCTGCAGGCACAGCGTGCTTCCTGTCAATGTACAACACAAAGGTGAGCCCTGAAGTAAAAAACAACTTGATTTTTCACACACATATATTATATATGTCCATACTGGGCATGCTCACACACTTAAACAAATTTAGCAAATTTCAGACAGCAACATACTGAAAGGTCATACTGGGCATGCTCACACACTTAAATAAACGAAGCAAATGTCAGTCAACAACATACTGAAAGGTCATACTGGGCATGCTCACACACTTAGGCCATGTCTGAGTGCAGCAGTGGGCCACACATATCTGGCAGTTGCAGTTCTTATCCCAGAAACTTGTCACTATTCACCAATCCTGCCTTGCGCACACAGTGATATGAAAACAGACCAATATAATATATTGGACTCCTGTCATAATCAAACTATGTACTACAAGTACTTAAGTTGTTCAAAGAAAGTGAAAATTCAAAGAAGATCAATAAATCTATGATCAGTATCATCAATAAACAATGAGCACTCCTAACATTATCCAATCCATGTTCTGGCAAAAATATTGTCAAAAAGTCCATAGAGAAACATGAAGCTTTCTTTCACTATGTCATAAATATCAATGAATACCAATATCAATAAAGAGCATTAGCAGCCTGAAATACATGCCATACACAGTCCGGCTCAAAATGCTCCAGCTGTACTCTCTCGCATATCGCCTACTCAGAGGTGATCTCTGCCTAACATACAAAGCTATGTCAAACACAGAGCTGTTGCACACGCTCCACATAAAACACTCACAATCCCTCTGCTCTTCGGCCACAAAACCCAGAGTGAAATACAAAAGGAAGGGGTGTATCCATTTACCTTATGGATACCCACACCATCAGGTTAGTTGCACAGCCTGAGGCCTTGGAGGCCATGCAAGTGCAACTAACATTGGGCAAAGCTGCTTATCAGATTGTAGCCTGCTACAGATCACCTACCTTGTCTCAGGAGCCTCACTCAGTATTCCTGAAAACAGTGGAAAATATAAAGGTCCTACCAAACACCGTTATATGAGGAGATTACAACTACCCAAACATTGAGTGGGAGAATTACTCATGTAAAACGTCCTTTGCCCAATGTTTCCTAGAGTTTAAAAACTCAAACGCCCTGGAACAGCTGGTCACCATGCCCATTAGAGGTGACAACATACTGGACCAGATCATCACCAACATGGGGTACCAGTGTTCCACAACAGAGATAAACCCCTCGCTGGTAATATCAAATCATAAAGTAATCACACTGGGCATCCACATCCCACCCACCCCCAGTCAAGGAAACCACTGTGAAGACATTTTCAAAAGCAAACTGCACACTTCCCAAGACCAAAGTAGAAAGTTCCAAAGCCCCCTTGCTATAGGATAATGCTATACAATCTGCCAAATCAATTACAAGTGCATTCTATGAGCATCTACAGGGATGCATGGATCGAGACATCCCAAATAAAACCAAGATGCACTCCTCCAAAAATAAGAAACCAATCTGGTGGTCTTTGCCCATAAATAAGCTATACAACAGAAGGAGGAAACGAACACATGATAGAGCAAACTTCACAAAAGGAAAGGCATCACTGATCATTATTAGGAAGAAACAATGATCACTCATGAAATAATCCAAGGCCAGTTTCTAAAGACAAATTGCCAAGGAATGTAAGAATAACAACCGCAAAGCCTCCGTTAGCTATACCAAACATTTAGGTGGCAACTGTCAAATATGCTGTCAGCTACTGCAAATTGGCAAAAGATACACTGTACCAACTGACATTGCCCACATCCTGGCAGACAAGTTCAGTGCAAACCCCCCCCCCATCACCCCCAAAAGGGCCTGTGTCCATCCCAGAAGAATGCAGAGCCCCAGACTTCATGGACATGTGGGTAAAAACAGCCCTCTCCAAAGCTAAGAACACAGCATCAATGGGACTGGATGGTGTCCCAGGCTGTGGCTTACACCAGCCCCAAAAGGAACTACACCCTCACCTACATTCACTGTCCAGACTCAACCTTACCACAGGCTATGTACCCAAAGAATGGCATACAGCAACAGTCATCCAGCTCCACAAAGGGGGTGCCACAACAGAACCTGGAAACTATTGCCCTATAGGCCTACTCAGCCTGGTCTGCAAAGCTATGGAGCAAATTATCATGGAACCCATAAACAGAGACATTGGGAACCTCCAGATACTGGACTCTACCCACCTTGGCTTTGTTAAAGGCAGATCCTGCCTCCTAAACCTAGTTGACTTCTTTGAAACAGTTACCAAGGACATAGATGGAGGTGAAAGTAGTCCACACAACTCACCTGGACCTAACTAAGGCCTTTCAACACCATTCCCCACTCTGGCATCATGGACAAGCTTACCAGCTTGAACATTAACAGCTATGTCACAGGATGGGTGGCCAACTGGCTCACAGATCAAACACATATGTTCAGAGTTGTGGGTGCCATGTCCAACTCTAAACCAGTCACAAATGGCATCCCACAGGTCTTGGTCCTGGGACCCACCTGTTCAGTAGATACTGCTCAGAGGTACAGGCAAGCACGGGAGGAGTATGGCTGAACAAGTTTGCAGATGACTGCTAACTGTGGTCCATAACTGACTCTATGGCTGACACAGACATCCTCCAGAAGGGTCTTACAGAGACAGATAGCTGGTGTCAAAACAATGCCCTCAAGCAGAATGCCAAAGAATGCATAGTCATCCTCTTTGGATAAAACAAAGTGCACACAAAGTACCACATAGGTGGTAATCCAGTATGTACGAAGAATGTAATTATGGCTCTGGGGACCCAGGTAGATAGTAAACTCTCCTTTGATGATCACATTGCCAAAGGGTTTAGAAATTCCTTCTATGTAGCCCACCTAATGTAACCCACTTTGTCTAGTCTGATGATGTCACCATCCTACAAATATACCTGTGGAAAAAAAGCACCCAGTAATGTGTATAGCGTGTTGTGTAAATGCGTACTGCTCTAGTATCATAAAGTAGTTAGGTAGGGGGTTTGAATCCTGTACTTGACAACTGTATGAGAGTGTGTGTGTGTGTGTGTGTGTGTGTGTGTGTGTGTGTGTGTGTGTGTGTATCTGCTTGGAAAGGAGCAACCTTTTTGGAGACTACTACAACACCTTAAAAGTGGTATACTTATCTTTGTCAAGTCTGATGATGTCACCATCCTACAAATATACCTGTGGAAAAAAGAACTTCCAGTAATGTGTATAGTGCGTCATGTAAATGCGTACTGCTCTAGTATCATAAAGTAGTTAGGTAGGGGTTTGAATCCTGCACTTGACAACTGCATGAGAGTGTGTGTGTGTATCTCCTTGGAGAGGAGCAACCTTTTTGGAGACTACTACAACACCTTAAAAGTGGTATACATATCTTTGTCAAGTCTGATGACGTCACCATCCTACAAATATACCTGTGGAAAAAAGAACTCCCAGTAATGTGTATAGCATGTTGTGTAAATGCGTACTTCTCCAGTATCATAAAGTAGTTAGGTAGGGGTTTGAATCCTGCACTTGACAACTGTATGAGAGTGTGTGTGTGTGTGTGTGTGTGTGTGTGTGTGTGTGTGTATATCTCCTTGGAAAGAAACAACCTTTTTGGAGAATACTACAACACCTTAAAAATGGTATACTTATCTTTGTCAAGTCTGATGATGTCACCATCCTACAAATATACCTGTGGAAAGGAAAATTTTCAGTAATGTATATAGCACGTCGTGTTAATGTGTACGGCTCTATTAGCTTAAAGTAGTTAGGTAAGGGTTTGAATCCTGCACGTGGTGAGTATGTGTCTGTCTGCTCTATGTGTGTGACACTGTTGGTCAATGTGTTGTGGGTTTTGCTTTTACTACTGTATGACATATCTCTATGACAACAGTATGTGCATTGCACATCAGGTAGCTGTGTGGCAAATACATATAAGTACATGTGACCTCAATTATTTCATAGATGGGAACCCTGCTTTCTCCATGAACACATCTGTTATCTTTGCCAGAGTGTGCTGCCACTTTCCAGACCTTAGGTCACATCTGTATGCTTGTGACAAGCCCAGCCACTGCAGTGATCCCTGGCCTAGGTCATCCATGTCACACACACTCATTACGGTTTCTATTGAATAGTGTGAGTGAGGATTTATGCCTGAGGTATATTTCAGACCTGTTCAAACGCAGCAAATTCTGTCAATTATGGCTATTCTTTATAGGTGTACAACAACCTTTGTGGATTTGCATGCAGACCTCTTATTGCTTATGTGATCCACCGAGGGATTTCAAAATACCTTTAGAAATGTGATTACCAAAGGAGAGATGATGTAACACTTGGCTGTATGTACACATCGGTACCTGTTCAACATGTTGGGGGCTACTACCTATGTGGTACTGTGGGGATACTATGTTTTGTAAAGGTGGATGACTATGCTTTAGTTGGCTTATAGCTTTACAGCATGGGTTTGACAACAGGTATCTGTCTGTATGATACCCTTGTGGAGGATGTGTGTGTCATCTGGAGAATGCATTATAGGCCACAGTATGCATTTCCAGACATGGACGGATATATCCCTATTGTGTTTGATGGTACCTAAGAGAGCTATATGCCAAACAGGAGTGGTCCCTGGAATGGGTGCAGGTGAATACCACTGGTTACTGGCATAGTATACTACCTGAAGGATCCAAATGTTACTGTGTGTCCTACATCTGTGTGTCAGTTGTCAAGACATCATCTAACGATTGTTTATGGTCAGGCTGTTGAGGTTATGTATACTACCAGAATGCAAACCAATGACAGATAGAAACAGTATCATCCACAGAACAGTGTCAAACCATGTCATACACAAATGTGTACCCAAGTTCCAAAATGTGTGTAGTACAATGCATACTGGCCACCAATAGAAACTATGGAGTGTTAACACTGTGTAATACAGGGCATGTCACCCTGCCCATGTGTCCACTATGCACGTACATGCAGACAGTGCACATCCACCATGTTCACAAATGTACACCTGCAGATCTGTGCTGCACACATCCCACATGTAATGTCCACTCTCTAACACATGCTGCCAATACTACACACATCAGCCAAGTGGCACGTGGGCAGACAATACACTATTGGAATTAACACTGGTGTAAACAATACTACATTGACAATCATAGCTTTAATGCATCATGGCTGCTCAGCTACACCTTCAAGGATATCATTACAGTTTACTGCTGACAACATGCTAACATTGCTATACTGCTATAAAATCACCCTGTGCATCAGCACCATGTTAGCCTGTTCCTGCATCAATGTTACAGATGACAGGAGGTGGCACATGTTTCATCATATGCACAGGGTGTGTTGTTGGTTTGCTAGAGGCCTACATTGAGCCATACAATTGACATGTATGTGTGTGTGTGTGTGTGTGTGTGTGTGTGTGTGTGTGTGTGTGTGTGTGTGAGGGCCAAGAGTACTGCTATGGGCCAATGTTGATGTAATGTGTGCGGGTATGTGTTAGCCCTAGGTGTCTGGTTTATGTGTGTGTGTGTGTCTGCATGCACACAGTTCCACCATGTGGCTGCCATATACGGGGATTTGTGGGACAGCCACAGACTGTACCTGCCAGGCTTTACAGATCACCATCTCTGGCCATGGATAGGGTACCTGTTCCTGGCAGGGGAGCTACTGACAGTATCAGGTACTAAGCCAGACTGGGTACTATCTTCAGAGGTAGACATATGTATACTGGACCCAGGTCCCTGCTGGGACTGGCCAGAGCCACGTGCATGTGGTCTTCTAGGACGGTCTATGGACAGCCCACCCCCAACATTGCTAGGGCTGGTACTGGCACTACGGGAGCGGCTGTGACTTGAGGGACATCCGCGGCAACTGCCAGCTGCTGATGTTGCTGGCATATGTCCATGTCGACGTGTCAACCATCCTGCACTGTCCTGACACATGGACATGACATTGCGGAGGACATCTAATGTCTCACCCCAACGTCTATCAGTGACCTCAGTGTAATTATGGATGGCACCTGCTAGGTCATGGATACTGTCATTTAAAGCAGTGTTATGTGCCCTCTGTAACCTTAGTCCCTGTCTGGTGTACCGTTCCATATGTGCCTGTGCCTCCATGACAGCCTGGAACATGCGTGAGGTTGTAAGACCTGTGGCACGTCTGCCAGGGGCATGATGACCAGCAGTGCTCTGATGAGAACCCCTGGACATCTGCCTATGTGGTACCATTCCAGACATCTGGGTATGGCTGCTGTGTCGGGATGCATGTGCCATAGATTCCACACTGTCCTGGCCAATGCTGACTGTATACTGTCCCTCAGCTAAGGGCATTGTTGATGGATGTATTGGCAGTATGACTGTGTGCATGGATGGTGTGGACACTTGTATACTGTCGATTGGTGGCCCAATGACAGACCCTGGCAAACATGCCTGTGCCTTAACACACCTATCCTCATTATCACTATTTGTGTCAGTGACATCAGGTTCCCTGCTGCAGTGAACCAGCCCAACCTCAGCACCTGTGAGAGGAAGACAAGAAACACACTTTACTACCTGTACATGATGTCGGAACACACGCACACATGAAAAGATGCACAAATGCACACATGCACACATGCACACATGAACACATGAACACATGCACACATGCACACATGAACACATGAACACATGCACACATGAGCACATGAACACATGCACACATGCACACAAATACACTCCTCACTAAAGCAGGCAGACACACACACACACACACACACACACACACACACACACACACACACACACACACACACACACACAGCAATCCAGAGCATACTCAGTAGCAGTTGATGGTGGGGTACAGTATCACAAGCCAAACAGTCATATCACACGTGTCAGCATGCAGGACGTGTGTTGCTTAACAGCATGCAGTGTGAGTGTAGACAGTCCTTGTTAATAACAGTATACATGGCTTTGATGCATGTGTGTTGTTGTTCAGTGATTGGCCTCACCCTGGAATGCAATGTGTACATGGACACAACATTGCTGTGCAAGTATTAAAAGCTCTTCAATGTCCTGTGCACCATCACTCACAGGTATACATACCATGGCTGGACGTGTATCTGTGTGTCACAGATATCCATTTCTGATTAGAGCATCTGTGTCTTTAGCATATAATTGTGGACACAGGTTTAGCTCATGCATGCTATGTATAGACACAGGATGAGTGGTGCATCTATACCTGATGGAATACCATTGCTCAACATAGCCATTGTACAGTGGTTATGGTGAGTGTAGAACATATTGTGGACATGCCAGTGCCAGCTATGACATGGCATGCTACAATGCAACTGCAACATTAAACATCACACATACCCAATGTGTGTCATGTGACCTGTACACTCAATAGCATTACAAGACATATATGTGTCACTTTGTGCAAATGGTGATTGCTATGCATATTGTGTATAGGTGAATATGTTTGCACACACATAACATTGAGGTGTATAGCAATGAATGCTATGTGTAGTACTGTGGTTACTGTAATTGGATGGGGTGTAGTACCATGAGCCATCATCATGCAGCATCATGTGGTCACTCAAGGCTACTAATGTGTACCAGACTGGCACCTATCATGCTGTACCTGAACTGCAGTACCATGGCTACATTCACCATTTCACAGCCAGTTGTTTCATGGGTTTGTAAGGTGCCCAATAGGGAACATTGCCTAACATGAATGTGTTATGTGTTGAAGTGTGTCGCACCACCCCATAATAGACCTCTACCCCTCAGGCATATTATGTGTGCTGTGTGGATGACATTTGGGATACTGGAGTGTGACCTTACAGTGGGTGTCTGAATATGCCATGTGTAGCATATTAACGTTTACTGCGTATGACAAAGTTGTGTATGTTGTGTACATGTGTATCGACTCTGCCTATCCAATGTCCACTACAGTGTAGCCACAATTGTTTCGGATGCTCTGTGTATTGCATGTGTTTGAGGCATTTACTCACATTACTGAGATGTGCATAGTCTCACAGCAAACATGCACAGCATGCATTATGCGTAGGTGTGTTACATGTGTACATGGCCTACACCTCATCTATGACATGCACATTTTATTTGCAATATTAAATGTAGAACACACTCACCAGCATGGGTCTGTTGCCTTGCTGTCACACCAGTGGGACCTACAAGCATATGAGACAGTTTGTCAGTGGCAACAACTGTGGCATTGCTACTGTGGGTTTACAATCTTACAGTAGTACAACAGTTGACAGTCACAGGCCTACAGATTATGTTCCAAATTATCAGTATTGCACAACATCAGGCTCCACATCTTCTAACTACACAGTACACATCTCACATATGCATGATCTACCAATAGAGGTAACAGTAGTCTACCGATATGCCATGTTACCTGCACGCTGCGTGTGAACTTGCTGGGTGGCTCCGGCCTCCATGATGATACATGTGTGCTGTTGTTGTTGGCCAGGAGCCGCCAGGCTCAGGAGCAGCTCCTCCACTCTGGTGAGGGGGGGTGGATGGTAACCCCACCACCTGTGGCAGGCTGTTGACTACGGACATCAGACACACGCTGCCGGACATGTCTAAGTAAATGACTGCAGTGATGGCGTACCTGCTCATATATCCGGTTATGCATGCCTATGTCATTTACCCTATGGACAACATCTTGCCACAGTGCAGTTCGCTCATGCTGGTCCTGGCTGGTTCTTGAGAAAAGCAGGGTGTAGTGCTGAACCAGACTGGTTGTTATTACTTCATCCTCAGCTGGGCTATAGGTTGGGTTGCGATGGTGGGCCATGACCCTGGAAGACAATGAAACAATATGTGTGAGCAAGTCATGTGGCACAGTTAACATTCTAAAGTACAGATATCACTGAACTGCCATATATAGCAACCTATTGGCTGTCAGAGGATACACACTTTCAATACCACATATCAGTGCTCAACCCACAACTGCCTGGCATGATCTATATATTAAACCATGTTCTGCACAGCAACAAAGAGAAACCAGTATGTAAGACTATACAACAGTACATGGCACACTGTATGCGACACAATGCACCACCTAGCCACAGGAGGTATATATCAAGCTAATGCATAAAGAAATATGTCATCCATTGCAATGATTGTAAAGTCCAGTTACAGTATTACCAGTATACCACATTAGTTGTTGATGGCAAACCCCTGCCTAACATATGTGCACATTCGTGAATATAGGTGGCATACTGCTGTACTAGATTATACATGTTGCTAGATACGCACTTATATCCTGTAACACACATATGACCGAGGGCATGTTACAGGCATACCCACACACACACACATCAGACATACATACAAGACACAAAGGTATGGCAACCCAGATGAGATTTACCTGTGTACCATACAGTACTGTGTGTCAGTACTTACAAAACCTTATGCCTGAGGTATGTAATCTGTGAGGACTACAGGGAACACACAAAACAGTAGTTCCAAGAAATGTGGACATACACCATACTGTGCTGTTTAGGCCTACAGTTTCAGGTAGTACTACAGTTCATACGGGATTTGGATTCACCAGCAGTACCAGTCAATAAGCATACATGTACTGCTTTAGCCTACAATGGCACACCCCAGTCAACACCAAGAGACTACATCAGACCATATGCCATACTGCTTTTTCTGCCTAGCAATAGCATCCACATCTTTTGCTGGGATCAGAGCTAGGACACAAAGTACCATGACAGAAACAGTTTCCCACTAAGCTATCACACATATACACAACTTTGACACATTCACCAACACATTCACCATCACATTCAGTCAACCTCACAAAGCAATTATTGCAATAAGTACATGTGGGTGTGTATCGGTTCATAGGTAGGTAATAGGCTATTGGCCCTAGGGCCTATAGAAGCCTAGCCATATGGTACCCTGGCCTTTGACACCCATGTAATTTAATTTCATGTGCCCGTGTCAAGCAAAGCCACAGAGGTGATTCCCGGGGTGTATTTCCTATCTCCCATCCAATCATCAGGATTATTCATGACAACTGCTAATGAGGAGCTTTGTTTGCTATTGATAGGTAGTTTGTTCCAGAGTATGGGATGTCTCTGAGATAGGAATCTATCCCTCCAGCATGTTCTGTTTATTGAGGTGACAAGGTTTAGGTCCCTAGAGCATGTAGCTCATAGGGATTGTGATCTGTTTATATGGAGCACGTCAAATAGCTTTGAGTTTGACATAGCTTTGTATGTTAGGCAGAGGTCACCTCTAGGTAGGCGGTATACAACACAGTCTAGCTGTGGTTTTGTGAGATGGTCTGCATAGGGCATCTGTTTGAGGCTGGTAATACTCTTTGTGAGGTATGTCTGTGGCCTTTCCAGTTGCTGTAGATGTCTTGTGAGGTACATACCAAAAGGGGCATTGTACTCTATAATGGGTTTTATGAGTGATGAGTAGAAGGGAACACTGACCTCTTTTTCCCTGGATGGCACACCTTTTGTGATGAGGTGTGCCACGTAGACAGATTACATGACTAGTGTGGCACTGTGATTATCACAGGGAGACTACTGTCCACCTGTGTCCCATGGTCTCTTATCACACATTTGGTGTTAAGTAGACTACCACCTATGTGGTAGTTCATAGGTACAGAGTTTTTACCAAAAGGGATGCCAATGCATTTTTGACATTGAGCTTGAGGCCATGGCTTTGTCACCAGACATCTGTCGTAGTAAATATGAGCCTATCTCTCTCTCACTCTCTCTCTCTCTCTCTCTCTATATATATATATATATATATATATATATATATATATATATATATATATACACATACATATAAACATCCATTGGTGTACATATAGGTATACATATAGGCACATATACAGTCCACCTTTCATGGTGGGAATATCAATTATGTGAAGTTTGTGAGGTATACAGTTGTGTAATAATATTGCACAGTCTTGTGCGAAATGCATTGAAGGTGTTCTCAGCCCATGTAGCTTTAGCAGGCCTCATTGGCTGCAACACTGCAAACCTAACAAATCACACCCACAGCGTTTAACCACCACATGTCATATACCAGCACTGTATGCTGTTTTGTTTGCCACACACTACAACCTACATACAAATATGCACATAACAACCTTCACCAACATATATATGTCCACCCTTCACAAACAGTTGCAGTATTTCCCTTGCTCTATGCACATGTACAGATGCTAATATATCTGACACAGATATATCTCTCCATGTATGTGCCTTACATACACAAGGTCCACACTGTTGTAAGTCCCTGGATTCACGGCTGACCTGTTGGGCCTTGCTGCAACATAAACAGGTGTCACATGTGAGCACACAGTAATATTAGATGGTGTGTATATATAGCTTCAAATGTTAGATTAGCATACTAGCCTGGTACAGCAGTTGCCAATGCTAAGCTACACGTTAATATGACTATCATGCATGTGTTACTCTGTCACATCCATGTTTATATAGCTGTATGTGCTACTCCCCCAAACAGCCATTGTCCATGCTACTGTACAGAACACAGATAACATGGATCACATGTTTGACATTTAATGCTGAGCTACATATGTCACAGTTATGTCCCACTGCACACAGCTACACACTGATTTGTCCATGGCAGTAGTTACGCAGGGCATCTGTGCATAGATACGTACTGCTGCCATATATGGATGTTTCAAAGTATGTAGAGTACTCTTCAAAAACATCTACTACATGCCAGTAAATACATATCTGTTACATACCTTTCCTTTATATGTGTTGGTAGTATTAAGTTCCATGTGTCTTTTTTTTTTTCTGTTGATGTTGATGTGGGTGTGTGTCTGTCTCTCTGTCTCTGTCTCTGTCTCTCTCTCTCTCTCTCTGTCTCACTCTCTCAATGGCTGCAATGGAATGATTGTGTGTGTGGACAGCAAGTACAGCCTGCTTTTATAGGTATCTGCATATGTGCTTGTGATGGCCTCTGCACCAATTGGTGGCCACCATTTGGTAAGTGCATGCAGCCTGCTGTGTGGTAATTGCAGTACTCACTGTCATAGCAACCCAATGCTATAAATTGCTAAGTCAGGTAGGCATAGCCCTTTCAGCTTTCCAAAGTGGGGCCCATGCTTGTTTGCTGTGGACACTGTTGTTTAAGTCAGAAGGTTGGTATAGTTCTTATATCTGAAGCTAGGGGTGTAGCCAGTGATTTAAATGTACTCAGACCTGAATGTTGCCACTCCCAGTACACAGTTGTCAGTGTAGAATTGTACTCACCCCTACAAATACTAACACAAGATACATGGGAGTATGTAGTTTCTTTTCTACTTATACAATTAACTGCCATACATAAGTAGTTATTGAGATGTATTCATTTGGCACATGAACTGTTTGTGAACTGCTATACTGTGAATATTAATGTACTCCCTTCTGCACAGTGTGTGCTTTTTTAGTGTTGACATTAGCACAGGATGCTCAAGTAAACTGGACAATTCCAGTACTGAGTATGCCTACCTACATCCTTGGTAGACCCTGAACACACAAGTATATTGTACATTTGGGTAGGGATGCAGACATACAGAGAGCATTATGTATTATTGTGTGAATGTTATCTTGCTGGACTTAAAGGGTTGCTGTGTACCTGTTAGTTTAGCAAGGCAAGTAGTCTGTCTGCATAGCTCCCAACTGTGGACCTATCCAGATGGTAGCCAGACGTTAGGCTGTTATTCTCTGTTTGTGCAACGCACAGGTCATTTGAGCACTGGTACAATGGCATTGTTACAGTTGTTTGCTACCAGTACATGACTACATCCTTTGGTATTTCAGTGTTGTACTCCTACTTAAGGGTATGATTGTGGAACTCCTTCCAAAGCTATTTGCACAGTGTATAACAGCAAAAAAGCTGATATGCCTGTGTGTCTGCCTTGGCCAGGCCTCTGAAACACTCAGGTACATATTTGAACCGAGTCAGGTAAAGGTAGGTAAAAGTGAGATACACCTTCAAAATATTAGAGACAGTAAGTGGAGACTTCGAGAGAACCAGTGCATATGGATTACTACACCTTTTCTGAAGTACAAGCGGTGTCTAACTCCTACATATTGTCATTATTCATTATTTGTAATACCCCACCTTTCTGCCTAATGTCAGTACTTTTCAGGGGATTCAGAGGGACACAGCTAACATATGTTTCAAAATCAGGGACATCCCTGAAATGTAGTTACAGTTGGGATGTATGTCCTCTGTCCTAATCAGATATGCCACTGTTTGTCCTACTATGATACTGTGTGGGGGTTGTAAAGTGCTGCTGTAACATTATTTCCTGCTAGAATGGCTGGTTCTCTTATCACAGTCATGTAATGCAATTCCACAACAACTGCTGGTAAAGTTCCACAGAACAGGTTTTGTGTTATGGCATTCCTATCTTTCCTTTACATTCACTCATTCTGATGCATGATATATCTATTTCAGCAACAACCTGCTGTATATCTACTATGGCTTAGTGGTACTTCATGTAGTCTAGTGTGTCCAAGGTCCGGGGTTCGAGACTGACAGAGGTGTTTTATTTTGCTGCTGAGCAGAACAAGGGCCCTCACATGCAGGGTGACTAAGGCACTTTTAAGCAGTTGTAAGCAGATTTGCGTGGGTTTGCGTGAAGCTTAGCAATACTTAGCTAAGCTCACACAAGCGCACACTCGTGCAAACCCGCTAACTACTGCTTAAAAGTGCTTACTCCAGCTAACCCTCACGCTCATTTCTTTGAAAGAAAAGAAAATGGGGAGATAGGAAAGTGGTGAAAAAGGGGCACAAAGAGGGAAAGACAGTAGGAAGAACAGCTCAGGATGTGCAGAATGGGTGTAGGGAAGGACCATAGCTGACCATTTCTTTTACAGCAACAGCTGTGCATATGCAATACTTTTGGGGGGGAATATGAAACCTTCCACACCCGAGAGATGGGTGAGGACAACAAAGTATGTTGTATTGCCAATTAAATATCAGTTTGTGCCCAGCGAACATGTGTGCAAAATGGGCAGCTATGTATGGGGCGTAATTTTTTTTTTGGGAGCAGATTGCCCTTTTTTTTTTTGTCAGGTGAAAGTGGAATGTGGGGTAGGGGAAGTAGGTATATTTGGGGAGGTAGGTTGGGGAGGTAAACAGACAAGACAAGACGCATACAGGAATGGAATATGACACATGTGGTGGGTGAACACCATTGACGGGGAAGGATGTTTGGAAATCGCAAGCCCATGAGCCCACAGATGGCAACAGTGGTACTGAGATCCCCACCCATGGGCAGTCACCACTGCACCTTCACAGCCCAGAGGGTGGCTGTGCTGGGGGCTGCATAGGAGGGGCAGGCTCACCAGTGAGTCGCGCCACTTGTGCCTCAAGCTGGCATAGAGGATCAGTGACAGAATGCTTGATCTCCCTACGCACCACAGCCTGGACCGTTCGGAGGGTGATAGGTGGCCCTCCTCCACCCACGCTTGTATGGGGGGATGAGCCCCATCCCCTGCAGCACTTCCACCTGAAGGTGGCACAGGGCCAATGGAGGAGGAGGTCCCAGGCTGGGCACCGGAACTGCTGGTGCCAGGTTCCATCGCCAGCTGAGGTGGGACATGTGGGTCCGCTGGGAGCAGCCTTCCCATACATTCTATGTTTAGGAGGATTTAATGAAATTATGGGTTAGTAACAGTCAACAGCATTCCCAATTAGTTATAACAGCATGCAGAAGTATTCCCATTAACCCAACACACCAGAGTTCCAACAGCTGAACAGCAAGCATGATACATGCATATATGGAACAACAGTGGACATTACAACAGCATGCAGGTTTAATTGATGGCAACAGGCCACCGATATTGTGGTATTTGAACAGGGCACATGCATCAAAATAAATGCAGATATTTATAAACCAATAGGACATATGTCCCAACAAATGTTTTGAGATTAGACATACCCATTGAGGTGTGGAATTGCATTTTTATGCATGTACAGTAGGGTGGAAAATGATAGCTCCATTAACAACTTATATATCCTTCTAGTTTACACTACATTCCTATTAACTGCAGTTATATGTCCCCTACATGTATTATTACACTACCCAATTGTCCTTAAATTGGGAAATGGGTTTTGCTAGATCTTTATATACATGGGCTGTATCTGACATACAAACTGTCCGGGATGCAGATGTTACTGCTACATGTTTTGTGAGTTGCTCAGACACACTACTGCTGAGATGGTACACTAACAGCTCTACTTTCCTATACTTATATAGAGATGTTTAGGTGAAATTATCAGTTATATGTTAACAGCTCCCTACATTTCTGACAGCACAATGACATTTCTGGGGAACACAATACCAAGCTACTCATGTGCCAGATTAACCTGTACATGCTGGGCGTGAACCAACAGTTGAGGACTGTAAATATGCTTAAAAGCTACTGGCACTCCCTTCATCCACTTTATATGGGCCTACCCAACTGTGTGTTAACAGCGCTTAATACAACAGTACTATTTCTATAATGCAAGTGTACAACAACATATCAAAGAAAAGGACACAGACACACTCCAGGAATTATACCTTTATTAAAGACTTATAACACTTTTCTAGAGGCTCTCTCATTTATTTTATATAACAGTACAGGCAGAATAATTATTAGAGAATTATTATACCTTTATTTATTGTGTTAAAACACTTTTTTCAGGCTCTCTTATTTATTTTACATAACAGTACAAGCTGAATAATTACTAACCTGCCTAGTGGTGCAGCCTTAGCAGCCTATCCGCATAGGCTTGCTGATTCGCAGCATGGACACCTGCAGCTGTAAAGTAAATGAAGTGATATTGAGACATACCTATCCATAATATAGACTACAATAGCAATTCTTACATACTTCATTCCATGGCTACCTACTTAGTAGTGGGGCATTTTGCATCCCACGGGCCTCCTGTATCCACTGGTTTAGTCGGGCCTCCTTGCATCTCTTCAGGTCTGAGTAGTGGTGTCTGACCTGCTCACCAGTCCGAGGGATGCCTGTGGCACTGGTGAGATCATGAGTTACACAGTTCCAGGCTTCCGCTTTGTATTGGGTGCCCTGAAACTGGCCCTGCAGGAGTCTCTCCTCATGATTATGGACGAGGAGCCAAACCATTACTTTTGACTCCTCAATCCCTCAATGTTGCGCTCGAAATCGAGAGCCCTCTCCAATACCAGCCATGCTGACTGCAGATGGGAGCTACAACCAGTTATGGCAAGTATTCCCACCTATGGAGCTTAAATATGCCTCATTTCCCACACTTATCTGTGATTGGCCATTTTAAAAAAACTCAGCTGTAAGCACACCTGCTTAGCAATGGGTAAACTTCCATTGATTTGTATGTGTGCGTTAAAAGTGCATGCATATGAAAAGCTGTCATGGCTTAGTGGTTCAGTACTGTGATTATGGTGCACAGTATCCCGGGTTTGAGGCCTGTCATTGCTTTTTATTTTACTACTAGCCAGACAGGCTAGGTGGTGTGGCTGTGTTTAGCCGACTTTGCTCAACTTTGACCAATGTTGCTCTACATTGCTCTACGGTGCTCTCCGTTGCTCAACATTGCCCAACATTGCCCGATGTTGCGCTAGTTTGCATGGTGCGCAGCTACGCGCAAACATGTTTTGCTTGCGCTAGTTGGCGCAATGCGCAAACACGCAAAGCCATTGCGCTAATTAAAGCAGTGCTAAGCTATGAGCAATTATTCTTAAATGTGCTTAATACTGGTAAACTTTGCTTAGCAGTGCTTCACATTGCTTAAGATACGTTACTTATGCATTCATCAGTATGCATAACCATTTCACCTTCTTATATATATATATATATATATATATATAATATCGTTCACTACTACATAGGCCATTTCAATGCTTTTTACTAAAATTTAAAAGATAAATGTCAGGAATTATTTTTATATACAGATTTCCAACAGAAAATAGAAAGGGGAGTGGTGGGACTCAAACCAGGAATGCCTCCTCTTTATGCGAAGGCTCTACCACTACGCTATTGCTATTTGGCTTAATTTGCATATAAGTTTCTTATTATCCTCTTCGATGTGTAAACTGCTAACTGTAGCTAAGCAATGGACAAACCTGCACAAACCCGCGCAAATACAAGCAGCTATATTAGGAATAATTAAAAAAAAATAAAAGTTCTACATTTTATAATTGTACAGGGGTTTAGAATGTGGGGGAGTGTAGTGTTGGGTATGTACATATTTGAGCAGACTTGCTCATGTCAGTTGACATTTCCCAATTGAGAGACTAGCAGGGGCATGGATTTTTGGACTACTCGGCAGTCCGACACGCCCCCTGCACTCGTGCACGCTCTGTGTTAGCCTTAGAGTTGAGGCAGTACTCCCTCATGAATATGCATGGCATGCTGATGTCTTACTCTTAGACTGCAGTTTCTGTGTAAGACTAAGTCTTACACAGAAGGTTAGTGAATCCTGGGGTTTGTCTTTGAACTCTAACATTAAGTGATATAAATTGCTTCACAAATACATGTAAAATATTCTACTGGAAAAATAAAAATCTTTTGTTAAAGATTTATGTATTAAGTTAATGCAACTGGAATTACTTATTTTTAAAGGAAATTAAGTGTATATTTTATTATCTATAACATTTTATTATTAGCACTATCTAAAGACTGAAGTGTTAACTGTAATGTATAATTTTCACAGATAGAGATATGTAATGATTTCCCCTGGGATTCATAAGTATTATGTACTCAAATCAAAAAGTTCTCTAAAGGGCATGATTACAAATAATGTAAGACATTTGGGAAACCAGTCACATCTGTATTCCAATGTCTAATGTGATTTGTGAAGGCTGTTTTATGTCATTCTGGGTAACATAGAAATTTCAGCAATACCTTATTTATTTTATTTATAATATCTCCTTGTGGGACTAATGCTATAGATTGCATAATATAGAATATTTTTGGTAATAATATCTCTTTTGTTAATGTCAATCTATCCTAGAAGGAAAAGAAAACATATTCCATGTAACAGCATTTATATTTTCTTCACAATAATATAATTTAAAATTATAACAGAATATAAGTTATCATATATGTCTAATACTAAGTATTTAATGGTATTTTTAATTATTTCTACTGTATATTGTTGATAATATTTTGTATGGATTTGATTGAGCATAATCTTTGTTTTATTGTTGTTAAAGTTTATTATGGAAATTCCTTCAAAGTATTTTGTAGAGTTAGACATTTAATTTAAATATTTGTCTATACTGCCAGTAGTAATTATGATATCAGCAGGAAAGAGTTGGACTGTTGAAATGAAGGATTCATTAACTTTAAAAATGTTTAAAATTTGTATTATTTCTAACAAGCTCTGCAAATGGTTCAAGTGCAAAAAGGAGGGAAGAAAGTAGGCATTCTTGTTTAGTTCCTTTTATAATATCTAAGCCATTTTATAGAAACAGAAACACAGTCTTAAATGCTGGAGATCCACCAAACATGTCTCTTAGCATAGTTATAAACTCTTCTGAAATTCATGCATTTCCAAGGATTTAAATAAATATTTTTAATTATCTGTATTATATGTACTAATTTTTCTGCTTCAAAATTGGTAATATTAAACAGTGTTTCACATTTATTTTGAATTAAACAAAACTTTAAAAAATAATAGCTCATATGGTAGGAGCTTATATATTCTGACTGTTCCACCCTCATGACCTGGAGCTTCATTGTTTTAAATTTTTTTACCTGCTCTTTAATTTCACAAATGATAATACTCTTTCCTTATATTTTTAACCCGTTCATCATATTTTTTTTACATTATCACTTAGAATGTGTTCATTTTCCTGTTATCAGCATCTGTATCCTGTCTATTTAGTTTTTTGGATTCATAGCTGTATACTAAGTTAATGATGACAAGGGTCATTATTAGTTTACCTATGCCATCTCAGTTGTATCCCTATGTATCATGGACGTTTATTAGGATGGGGTGTATTATTTAAATGGCTTGTGGAAGTTGTGTTGGGCGTTATGGTAGTTTGGGCATTACTGTCTGCCTCTGTTTGTGAGACACATGGGGGCCAGAAATAATAATTTAAATGTTTCATGATATCATCTATATCTGTAATTTTTTCCCTGTTTCCTTGTTATATATTTTATTTGATTAGATTTGTTTATTTTTTTTTTTTTATCTATTAGCAAGGATATGTAAAGCTTTAGGAGTACAAACATAAGAATTCAACCTTATTTGTTCTAAAGCCAGTTTGGCTTTATGTGTTAAAATTCACTGATGTTCAGTCGTTATATCTTTAATTATTTTAGTTGTTCTGTCTCTTTCTCCTTTCTGGAGTCTTATTTCTCATTGTATATTTTTTTCTTGTAATTTCTTTATATGTTTGTCCCATGCTTTAAATTTTATAAAACACCATTTTTAATGTTTTGATAAATATACATTTTAAAATAATCCCAATGAATATCATTAACCATTTTGTTGTTGTTATTATTATTAAGTTCCATATATTCTTGTATTTCTCTTAGTAGCCAATCTTTAAAATCAGGTAATTTTGTTAGTCATGCAGGTATCCTTGGTATTAGAGGTAATATCCTACCACTTACTTCCAGTTACTTCCAGATTAAAAGATAACACGTTATGATATGAAATTCAGCATTGAACTACTAATGTCTTGATGTCTTATCAGGTTTTGTTGTTTTATTTGTGAATATATATATATATATATATATATATATATATATATATATATATATATATATATATATATATATATATATATATATATATATATATATATATATATATATATATATATATATATATATATTCTATCAATTCTTGTTTGCATTTCAAACACAAATGAATAATGAATAAAAAACAAAATGTAAATGATCTTCATCTGCTTTTGCTCCAATTCCAGGAATCTAATATATATATTAGCTATTGTGGGTATTTTTATTATATTCTAATATTACCAGAGCCAACATTATTTTGGCCCAGTACAAATACTATGAATCTGAGGTATAACATTACTGCTTTTCCACAAATTAGCTGCTCCTTTCTGTTTTCTTTAAATGAAGGTGAAGCTAAGAATTTATATTCCTTGTTCATTAAAGGGTTAATATATTTTTTCCTAAAGCTGAATTTCTTGTAATAAATCTGAATCTGGTTTATTTATATTTAAATATTTACACAAGTGTTCTGTCTTATTGCCATTGATTATTCCATTTGAATTAAGGAAAATATATTTTAAGTAAGCAAAAAAATAGTTATTTTAATATAGTTAACCAAAATGTCATTTATTCATTATATTTTAATTTATTTCTCTTAGCTATTCTTGTAAATCTGCATAAATTATGGTAATACCTAGTAAACTTTACAACAAAATAAGCAGTCAAACTATACAAATCAATATTTAAACAAATCTGTTTGCAATAAATTCACCCACTTCTTTATGGGTACTAATGCTCATAGCTCAGCTTAGAATACTAAACTGATTACCCCCGGGAAAGTATATATTCACAAATTGGTTGAGCCCCCTCAAATTAAGCATTATAACTGAAATATAAAAGGTTTCTATTCACTCCAAAATTCTTGATTCTATATTTGAAACAAATTAAATGACTAAAGTAGGAATCAATTAAATAAATAGAAATAGTTACCACCATATCTACTTCAAATCTAAACAAAATATAATCAGGCATTCATTACATTTATATGCTTTATATTACTTCATTAAAATATATTTTATTTATCATACAAATAATAGTTTAACATCAAACTTGCATAATGAAATCACATTATAACAATCATTTGAGGATGTTTTCCATTTCTTGTTGAGTATGTCTAATCAAAACTCTTGCTATATTCTTGCATTTTTTTCTTTTTTTTTGTACAATAAGTAAACAATACTCTAACCACCAATTTGCGTAACGAACATATTCTTACATCTTTATATGTATTATATTATAGGTTAACTAGATAATATCATCAATATTACAAGTAGAATATGCTAATTTATTTATTTGATGTTTGCATACTGGGAAAGGCCTATTTTCAGCAGATGTCCAGGGACAATGGCTCCACATTGATATAATATGATTACAGTTAAAGTTGTTACAAAATCTAATACAGAAGAACAACATATTAACTATGCAAAAATGTTGCTTTAGTTCATACAGTGTGAACCTGTACATGTACAGAGCAAATATTTAGCCAGATATAACTAGTGGAAAAAGAACATTGTCATCAGTTAAAGTATTTGCAAGCTGCAGTTCACTGAGTATATTCTGTAACAGAGACAATTAGATAATATAGCCTATGCAAAAGAATATTTGTCCTTTATCTATGAAAAAGCTTGAATAGAAGGAATTAGTAAAAATAATGCTGGTTGGAATGAGGGGGGACTAGTTCAGCATGAGGAAGTGCAGGAGCCGAGTTAAGTCTTATTTAGGTAGTCTTTGAGTAGCTGTTGGAAGCTTGAGATGTTAGCAGTAGATTTTGCAGAGGGATAGAATTCAATTTTTTAGAAACAGAGTGTGAGTAGATACTTTGGCCAGAGGATCTGTGGGGTTTATATTTGCTGAAAACATGTTGTTAATTAGATTTAAGGTTAGGAGATAGGAATGAAGAATATAAATACAAATGGAGAATAGAGAATAGAAGTAAAAGCAGAGCAGTCATGAGCTGTGTGAATAATATTGTGTGTGGAGATCAGCTACATGTAACCTAAGTGGTGAGGCAGTCTGAGCCCAATCAAAGCCTTAAGGGCAATACAGTGGCAGCTGTGGTGTTGTTTGCTGGTGGCAAATTCTGCAACCTTATTATAGCATGTCTGCTGCTTATTAGATGGGAAAAATTACATAGTAGCTATGAATTAAGTATAACATAGTATAAATGCATCAAGTAATTATAAATGTCTTTAGAGGAATCAACTGTAGATATAAAGCACTAACTTCTAGTCTTGTCATTATGTTATGCCCCTCTATTTATTATGTTAAAAATCAGTATTCTAGTAAATAGAAAGAGAAGTAAGGCAGATAATTTAGACATTAAAAAATCTATAAAATGCTTTATGCAAACATTTAATAGTTCTCAAATCAGTCTTCATAAAAGAGCTTTAGTACACATTAATAATTTAGTATTGTAACAGGACTGACCATTCTTCCACCTAAACAACCAACTCTGATAGAGTGAACATTAATTAATGCCTCTTCTGAGTGATAAAATAGATTATTTGGCTTGCCTGCTGTAATTACAAATTATGTTCAGCTTATTAGATTAAAATAATGTTCTGTTTGTCAGTCTCATTAATGTAAAGGAATAAAAATGTAAAGGAATAAAAGGATAATGCTTATATTCTAAACCAGGTCACCTGGCTTAAAACTGATTTGAAAAATTATTTGCAAAATCAAGGAGGGGAAAGAAATAATGATGTGATTGTTACCCACCTCTGCTTGGGTGGTGAGGTATGGGTGTGTGTAAAGTAAAACCAATGATGGTCATTAGTGTTAGTAACCTACTTTTGCAAAGTAGAAAGTCAGATATTTGAGGAATATGTGATCACAGAATTAGGGAAACTTTATTTGTGTTAATATTACATGATTACTGTCATGACACTGTCTCAGATTACTAAAAGGAGGCAGGACTAATGTTAAAATCTTGAGGTTTTCTCATCTGAGTTATCACATTCCATAATGCATCACAACTTTTATCCTAAAAAATCAATACATACTAATTGAGCTTTCCCCACACAAGTCATCCTGAGTAGGAAACTGTAAGGAGTATTAACTCTGAGAACTGGTAATATGTGTGGTAGGGAGAGAAATATCTCAGGGAATTAATACAATATAATATAACAATAATATAATTGGGTTCAGCATAGTAATCAAAATAACCAAATTATTTATAATACTCAAATATATATATATATATATATATATATATATATATATATATATATATATATATTCACTTCATAATCACGAAATACTGAAACATCGAATTTCAGTATCTCAAAACTATGAAACTGAATCCACAAAATGCCGAAACTACAAAACCCCGAGCCTAAAACCGCAAAATTCAAAACACCGAACAAACCGCATATACTACACCATACATACACCACAACACCCACATCACAACATAAACAAATAAAAACTACACACATACACAACTCATGCACACATAAGAAGGGGGAGAAAGCCCCCCCCTGCATCCCCCACAACTCCTCTACTTATATATACTAACTCCATGATCGCACAAACAGGAAACAAAAGCAAACACACATGCACATTCTCCAGTCCCTCACACACACATCAAAGATATCAGCACACTGAAACACACTCTAACCCCCACTCAAATCCTTTACAAAACACTCACTTACCTGACAAAACACCTAAATCCACACATGGCATGGTGCACCATAAACATACAATTCCAGACATTACGTAGTGTAAGGCTATAACCGCAAATTTGAGATATTTGAATTCGCAATTATGAACTTTTGCTATTTTAAACATTTGGTTTTATAGTCTTGAGATACTGAAATTCGACATTTCTGTATTTTGAGATTATAAATGGCTCCTATATATATATATATATATATATATATATATATATATATATATATATATATTACTAAACATACAGCAATTAAGCCACTTATGCAAGTAAAAAGTTAAAATTATAGGATGCTCAATAAGTTACTTGCATGTAAGAAGACCATGGCATTCATAGAATATTTTGTTTATATTATTTTTCATTTTTCTCTCCCCTTTTTAAACAGCCACTATTTTATCTATCATCAAATAATGTGATTAATATATGAAGTATAAAATACATTATAATAAGGTATCACACAATATGAAGCAAAATGACAGTTATGTTTGTTTACAAACCATTTTTATTTGTGTTGCATTTAGAAATTTCTTTCCCAAAACACATTTCAAGCTTCCCTTATCAAAAACAATAATTAAATTAATCATCTACTTTTATCTTTTTTTACTATTGATAATCTGTTATAATGTGTAGCTGATAAAATGAAAACATGCATATGTGTGTGTGTGTGCGTGTGTGTGTGTGTGTGTGTGTGTGTGTGTGTGTGTGTGTGTGTGTGTGTGTATGTATATATATATAGATATATATATATATATATATATATATATATATATATATATATATATATATATATGTATATAAGAAACTGTGACAAGTAGTAATAAAAGTATAACATTTATTTACTTTTTGTTCAATATCTAATCAGTTTGTTGGTTATGTTTTCTACAGTATATGTAATTGAGATGCGATTCCGATATGAAATTATTTACTATTCTTTTATATTTTCTCCTTCAAAAAACAAAACAAAAACAAAAAAATTAAAATAAAACAAACAAAATGCATTCTACAAACATAAATTTTTATTAGTTTATGAGCTCATTATATCTGATGTTAAGCTACAAAGACACAAAGAAGTCAGGCTGAATAGAACATTTAAAACAATTTAAAATAAAATCACCCAAAGCCAACTAATCACCCATAATGAATGTGCAATTCTAAAGAAAATGTTTGGAAAAAGCTACAGTCAGTCTAAAACTAATAGAAAACAAAAATTTAATGCATATGATGGTGAAAGTTATATACTGCACTTAGAATCCAAACATGTCATATAACTCACTAGTCTAGCACATCCAACAAAGTAATGACATTAAAATGCAATGTATAGTATTATGAAATTAAATACAGATTAAATATAAAATGATCCAAAACATAATCAAAACAAGGAAAAGTAAATACAATTCACTGCAACTTGTTATTTCATATGCTCAAAATGTTCTCATTGTTACTTAAATAGAAATTTGAAATAGAAGAAACAAAAATAAGAACTTTCCCATGGCTAATCAATACCCATACACAGAATATTGAGATTTAAGTTTGCAATTTTCATAAAGCCATTACAACCAGCTAAGAGTAATCATAATATGTAAATGGTATATGCCTCATACAAAGTTCCTTTCAAACAGGGCCAGATTCCAAAAGACTTGCTCTCAGTTTAAGTCTGCTCTGATTCTGAAAGACTTGCTGTCAGTGTAGTGACTAACTTTGGTGAAAGGTCTATCTATAAGCAGATTTACTATGGGGACCAAAATCCAAAAGATCTGTTCTCAGCCTGCTCTGACCAGTTCTAGTTAAACTGCTGCAAATCTTACCTATTTTTCAAAATTAATTACTTGTAATCCAAAGTAAATATATCTCAAAACATACATTTTTACATCAAATAAGTAATAAAAAAGGCTATATACAAAACAAAACTCAAAGGCACTTGATAAAGGTCAGAGTAATTGCAACAATAGGTGAATAACTCCACTCTGAACCACAAAACTGTTACAAAATCTCAGGATGAGCTGTGACGCAAGCCAAAAAACAAAATAAAATCCAGTTGCTGGAAAAAATTCACACTGTCCTTTACCAACACTACAGTTTATTAAGGGCTTTCATCTTGGATAATTCCAAGACTTCATCAGAATTAATTAACAACATAAAATCACTAATATATAGTGTGATTAATTACTTACTTAAATAAACAATCATTTCACTTCTTAAAAAACAGGAACACAATAAGTTAAAAAGATATGTTTACATATAAAAAAATGATCTAGTCAGAGCTCTTTAAGTTTCAAAACAGGTACTATAGATAGAGTTTCATTTAAACCAGGTTCAAAAATAGAATTTAATAAAAATTGCCATTTTAACTCACATAATTCAACATTAAGTTCCCACTTCAAGTATACCAAATCTAAATTTATTGAAACCATCACATCTAATTGAGTGCTTATACAAGGCATTATTTTCACTCTGATGAGAAACAGCATACACATGTTCATAAATGAGTTTTCTCAACTGTTTCTCGGTTTTACCCATGTAGAAGTATTTACAAAAATCACAAACAGCTAAATACACTAGTTCTTTTGCTGCACAATTTTCTTGTCTAAAAAATATCTTCTCCATATTTGTTAAAAATACACACTTTTCATCCAAGATATATTTGCATTAAGAACAACAACCACACTTTGTAGTGCCTTTTTCGGAAGGTTTAGTAATCAGTGTGCTATGTTCAAACAAAAATTTCAAGTTTTTACCCATCTTGTAAATACATTTTGGTTCATTCCCCAAAATCTGTATAATATCACTATTTGTCTTAAAAAGCACCCAATACATTCTCACTTCTCTTGACCCCTCACCATATGGGATGACCATACTCCCATTAAATCTTTGTAAAATTGAAGAGGTTTTGAAACCAACATTATCTATCCCTATGAGTTGTTTAAACTTTGAGCCCCATGCGTGGGCTACCTCATAACTAACATTATAAATGAGGTCTCTAGGGTAACCCATTTTCAAAAAAGAAATCTGTAATGAAAAACTTTTTCCTTTTGAAAAGTCCCCAGTCCAAACACATTCTCGTTGCTCTCACTAATTGTCCCTTCAGAATATTCTTCCTAGTGGAATAGGGATGCTGGCTATTATAATCTAAATAACTATTTGAGAATGTGTCTTTTCTAAAAATAGTTGAACAAAATATTTTCTTATTTACATCCTTACCTATTCTAACATCTAAAAAGTCTATACTGATGTTAGAACTTTTACTAGTAAATTTCAGAAAGGATGGAAGATTATTCAAATAATGAACAAATTCAACTTTTGGCAAAGTGGAATCTTTCCACAAAATGAAAATGTCATCAAGGTATTGAAGATATAGTGCCCATTTTTCCTTGTACCCAGCTGGAAAAACAAATGTCTGTTCCCAGGCATACATTACCATATTGGTGTAGATGGGGGCACAACTGACCCCCATAGCTACACCCTTAATCTGCTTAAAGTAACTGCCCTTGAACATGAAATAATGTTATCCAAGATCATTTCCATGACACTAACTGCAAAATTCATCAGACAAAAGTGCTTAATAAACTGTAGTGTTGGTAAAGGACAGTGTGAATTTTTTCCAGCAATTGGATTTTTTTTTTTTTGGCTTCTGTCACAGCTCATCCTGAGATTTTGTACAGGTCGGAGTAATACAAAATAAAATACTCTACAAAAATAAATAAAGCTCCAATCAACATGGCTGAAAATGAACTATAAATTTTAATAAAACAGAAAACATAAAATAAAAGGTAAACAGTTTCACAGATACTCAATCTGCTTCTTCAGACCATATAAAAGCCATCAAAAGAAAAGCATTTAAAAATCAAACAAGGGCCAATCATTGAAACACATGCAGTCAGCTGACTCATGAATGAATCAACCAATCAAGTGTTCATTATGGGCCAAGCCCCAAAAGTGTAATTTAATGACACAGGGGGTGGGATTTCAATGCTGGCTTCAATGAAATCATCAGATTCAATCCTGGTAGAAGGTGTGCTTGTAAAAGTAGTATTCAACGTAGCTCATAGCATTCTGTTATAACATTCTGATCTCCACCCTGCACATTCAGTGAAAATAGCTCCAGCACAAAAAACTTGAATGAGTGATCTCTACCTCATTCCAACACATGCTTAGGCCAGGGTATTGGTTACTTTCTTTTTATTTATATCATTTATATGCTCCAAGATCCTTTCTTTTAGCATGCAATTCATGTTGCCAACATAGAAGGCTCTATTGACAGTACAGTCTGCATAATAAACCAGATCTTTACTCTTACAGTCATTATAAAAGTCTGTCTCTATTATAAAACTAGTACTAGGTTGCAGAAATTAGGTGTTTGTTAAAATATATTTACATGCTGTACAAGCGTGGCATTTAAAAGTCCCTTTTTGATCAGAGTGAACTGTAGTCTCTGTCAAGTTATTCCAATAGCATAATTGTCATTTAAGGGAAAGGTTTTTCCTATAACAAAACCTAGGAGAATCATCAATAACCTTTCTGATGTCAGGGTCATCTTGTAAAATAGACCAATTATTTTTCAAAATATTACATACTATGTTCACATCACTCACACAGGTGAGTCAAACCTGATTCTTATGATTTGCACCAGCAAAAGTAGCGTCTCCAACATTATCATTCTTGAATCTCTCAGAAAAGTAGGGTCTTCCATCACTAGCCCTCATACAAAGTACCTCATTCATGCAAAATTCAATCTCATGTAATTTATATCCTCAAGCTAGAAATTCATTCTTAAGAAGTCCAAAAGCTGGAACCAGGTCATTGTCATTATCATGTAGCTTCATTATCCACAGGAATTGTCCCTTCATAATATTTCTACAAATATGGCCAGGATGCATACTGGTTCTGTGTAACAGGGTATTCCTCTTCCAAGGTTTCCTGTAGAGAAGAGTGTGGAAATGTCCTAGTGCTCCCTTATCAACTGTAACATCGAGGAATTTTATACTTTCATGAGAAAAGCTATAACTAAGCTTCAAAAAATCAGTAAAACTATTCAAGCTCTATTCTGTTTCTTTCCATATGAGAAAGCTATCATCCACGAATTGCATGTAGAACAGTAGATTCCCCACAAAAACATTATTATGTAATGCATACTCCTGTTCCCAGCATGCAAGGGCCAAGTTGGCATAAGTGTTGGTACATACCGTACTCATCGCAACTCATGTCTGCTGGATATAAAAGTCATTGTTGAAAACAAAGATATTATTTTCGAGTATAGGTTCAATTAATTCACATAGAAAATTGACCTTACTCACTGGTCAGTCAGTATTGGTACCCAGGAATTGCCTCACAAAATCAATGCCCCAATCATTGGGTATCACTGTAAACAGTGAATCTATATCTAATGTGACAAAAGCATAGTCATAATTCCCATGATATTGATCATACCAAGAAAAAAGCTTCTCTAGGAAAGACTTATTATCTTTAAAGGGTCTATATTGTATTGTCGCAAGCTGACAATATCGAATCTGATATTGTCGGCATGACAATATCAAAAGTGAAGAATATCAGCCAGGTAAATGGAAATCTCCGTAGGGGGAGATTTCCGTTTACCTCAATGTAGTGCAGTCTCGGAGTTGGTATATTTAAGTAGCAGGGGGAGGGAGGGTGCAGCCCCCCTCGTGGGTGTGCAGGGAGGCTTGTCCCCCAGCCTACGCCCTTTAGTTTTTTTGTTTGTTATTTTTTGTTTTTTTATACTTGTTCAATATTTTACTGCATTGATCAATTGTGTTCAACATTTATTGCTTCGATGCAGAAACATTTCGACGAGGTAATATAAACGCTCTTTAAGTACTGTCACTGCCTTATTGAGTGCAGGTCTAAGAGTCATTTCTAAGAAGATTGATAGAGATTCTGTGACTCAGCCACAGCTGGATGCAATAGGATGCATAGGTGGTCACACAGGGTCCTTATGTACCTTAGGTAGGCCATATAGTATTGGAATGATGGGATGTTCAATGTAAAAATATTCATGTAGTTCCTCACTAATTTGGCCAGTCGTAAGTAGGTTGTAGACTAACACATGTACTTTATCAGTAATGGCTTTAATTAAATGTCCAGCAATGTTCTTATAAGTATTGACATCAGTCAACATAGAATACATCTGTTCAAGGTAGAACTGCTTAACCATAATTAACATTCCCCTACCTTTATCTGCTGGTTGTATCTCAAGGTGGGAGTCAGATATTAACTCTTCTAATGCCATAACTTGTTGAGATGTTAAATTATAGACAAGGAAAAAGTGGAGAACTCAATCTCTAAATCACAAATAAATAAAAAGATTGCTGGAAAGTCACCAAAAATAGACACCGGTAAAATAAAGAAGTTTAATCCAGGAAACACTCAACATGTGTTGAGTGTTTCCTGGATTAAACTTTTTTATTTCACCAGTGTCTATTTTTGGTGACTTTCCAGCAATCTTTTTATTTGTTATATGTTAAATTATAGAAAGAATGTTTATGTTTATGTGTCAGGGAAGAATTTATCTCTTCTTCACAAATGCCCACAAAAGCTTCAATAAAGGGATGTGTAATTGGGGTGAAGGTGCTCAGTTTCTTAAAATTATTAAAATCATTAGATTGTTCAGGACACATTAGCAATAAAGGAACATTCCTTGCAAAAAGTCTCAGGTCTGTTAAGACCTCATTTAATTCAGATGTTCTTGTAGGTACAAAGGAAAGACCCTTATGCAATAAACAAATCTGTTCATCACTTAAGACAAAAGAGGATATATTAAAAATTAATTCATTTGATGCCATCTCCTTCTGGTCATACTTTCACCTGGGTTTGAATACAGAATGTACCCCTTCCTCCCCCTGCTCTTTGAGCGGCTCTTTCGATTGTCCATATTCACTGGTAAAGACGCTTCTAACTGAAAAAAATTAAAATTGTTGTTCTTAGTCCCAGACATAGAGGGCAATGTAGTAGTAGTAGTAGTAGTAGATAAATCATGGTTAACAACAGATGGAGTCACAGCCAATTCCATGCTATTCATGGTTTTATTCTTTAATTGGGTGCCTGCATTTGTAGTATCACCATTTACTACTTATTTCATCATATCGTTAGCTTGTACACTGGATGATATAGCCTCATTCATCCTCTGGTCTTGAGGCCAAGTACAAATATGCTCTTTCTGAAAATCAGAAATTTCTCATTTGAGTTTCTTTAGTTTCACAGATTGGAGCTTCTTCTCATAACTCAACACCTTCAAACACTTCCTCAATTTTGGTTCTACAAATTTCAGAAGTAAAATCTGTATGCAACTCCTTTAATAAACTTGTAATACCAAAGTTCCCATTACAGAACCCAATGAACTCCTTTAATAAAGCCTTAATGTCTCTAAGAAGCAATATTCCATCAGGGCAAAAAAAGTCTATCATAAGTTTCAAATAATCAAAACTAAGCTGTAGATTCAAGTCCTTCCACCTTTTCAGCAGTTCTAAATAAGTATTCCCATATGTCAGAATCTTTAAGATGCATAATCCGTGAGGTATGACTTTATGTTGAACACAAGCTTCAAAATGTAAGTGCTGCCATTGAAGATGTTTATATTTAAACAACAAATTTTAAGTTCTCTTAATTTAGTAAAAAAGTAGCATTACATGTTGTATCTGTATCACTCCTATGTGTACAGTCACATCCAGCGTAGATGACAACAGATTCACTCTAATAACAGCAGCCGATCTAACCAGTCATTAAAGCCATTAGAGTTGTAATCCAGTTCCATTTGTAACCCCTCAGTTATGCTCCAGTGGCAAAGTGCAAAGTAATACAAAACAAAAAACTCAAAGCCACTCGATATAGGTTGGATTAATACAAAATAAAATACTCTACAAAAATAAATAAAACTCCAATCAACATGGCTAAAAATGAACTATAAACTTTAATAAAACAGAAAATGTAAAATAAAAGTTAAGCGCTTTTACAGATACTCAATCTGCTTCTTCAAACCATATAAAAAAACACTAAAGGAAGAGCATTTACAAATCTAACAAGGTCCAATCATTGAAACGCACGCAGTCATGAATGAATCAACCTATGAAGTGTTCACTATGGGCCAAGCCCCAAAAGTGTAATTTAATGACATAGGGGGTGGGATTTCAAGGTATGTTTGGATACTACTTTTACAAGCACACCTTCCACCAGGATTGTATGGGATGATTTAATTAAAGCCAGTGGTGAAATCCCGGCCCTATGTCATTAAATTACAGTTGGGGGCTTGGCTCATAGTGAACACTTGATTGGTTGAATTAATTAAATTTAAAGATGTATATCCCTATAATAAAAGCTGATCAATAAAGGCATTTATTCAATTAACCAAGTTTCCCCAGTGAATAAGAGAACACTGATATTAGATAAAATCTAAAAAGTATGAGATTAAATCTTAGAAAAAACACCTGAAATATTTTATCAAGCCTAGATTAACTATAAAAATGAAAACAAACCCTGAAGTGACTATATGTCAAGTATTTGTAATGACTGCTTACCTGACCTCTTTGTAGCTTTAATTTACTATTTGTATTTTGAATTACCCACCTAGTTTTTAATGTATTCTATAATGCTGTACAGTGTACATAAAGGAAACCAAGATTGCTATCCACACAGTGTAAAATAAATGAATAAGTCATTTAGTTCATTTATCTTTTAGTTTTTTATTGTTTGATCCTTTAGACTTCCAAAGAGATTTGTCAGCCCCCAGTCCAAGTCCATTGGTTCCAGTAAAGATAAGGACTTGTTTGCTTGAACAAAAGATACTGCTTCATCTAGAGTTTTGAACAGTTTAGACACATCCTTTGGAAATATTTTAATTCTAGCAGGAAAAAGAAGATGAACTTTACTATTGATTTTTTCAGCTCTTTAATAAAGGAAATACACCACTTCCTTTTCCCATGACTTTTGAAGAATAATCATTGTCAATATACTGTCACCCATTTTTATCACAAAGTTAGCCTAGACTGTCCTTAATATTAAGCCTTTATCCATATTTGAACTAAACTTGACAATGATGTACCTTAGGAGAGCTCCTTTTCCCTTGCTTGGAGAAGTAAGCAATATATGTGTATTTTACTGCCATGAGTGAGTGCCTCAGATACACTTAAGATCTTTAGTAGCAATGAAATGAGGAAATTAGTAATATTGCTCCCTTCTATCTATTTGTTCATGGCCTACATAAATTCTTAAGCTATTTCTTCTTTCCCTATTTTCCAGATTTTTTAATTTTTTAACAATGTGTTTTGCTTGAAAAGGAATTCACTATGACTTTTCTTTTCACTGAGTCTTCCATCAATGTCAATTAATGTCTTTCAATGTTAGTAAGTTTTGTATCTTTATCATATATTTTAGTAACTTTATCTATTTACAACAATCTTCTTTGATATAGTCCATTTTTCTGTCCAATCTGTACATCTTCAGAGAAATTTTGTATATACGAATAGTTAAAATTGCATTTTTATTTCATTTTACAATCTTGATTGGGGTAGCTCATTTTATAACAGTGTTATTGTTCTGCCTTTGAATTCATCACATATATATCGAATAAACTCTTCTCAAAACTCCAGAAGATAATAGTTGATAAAAAATGAGATTAATTTTGCAGATGACTGCAAGCTAGGAGCAGTCATGGAATTCCCAATTGACTTTGCTATCCTGTAGGAAGTTGTCACAAATAAATAACTGGTACCAAAATTATGGACTGAATCTAAATGCCAAAAAATGCATTATTGTATCATTTGGGAAGTCATCTATCTCAGAGAACTACCACATTAACAATACACTGCTGAGAGGAAACCCAGTTGTGTGGGATTTGGGAACTTATGTGGAAGTTATGCTAACTTATGTTAGTGACCTAACTTTTGACCAACATACATCCATTGCTGTAAAAACTTCCTTCTGTACTGCACAACTTATAAACAAATTGATTGTATCTAGGGACATCATTGCACCCCTTTTCTCAGCCCTCAATAGACCAGTCAAATGCCCACTGGGATACCTTACTGAAAGGCTACAAGGCCTAAACAACATGTCTCACATTTACCAACTCAAAGCCCTGTCACTATATTTGTTATCCTACAGACTGCTAAGAGGTGACTTGTGTCTGGCATACATGGCATCCTCCAATCGAATGCTGATGGATTTACTGCATATCAGCAAGTCAAATACCATCAGAAATACTTAGTCTAGGGATATATACCTATTCTGCAATGTCAACCGAAAGGTTTGGAGGGAAAGGTATATCTCACAGAGGATACTACTGCTGCTCTGGAACAGACTCATCATCCACATAAAACAAAGTTCATTCCTGCCCATATTCAAGTGCAACTTGGATCTACTGATAGGAAACAAAATTTACACCACAGGGAGTGCCTCTTGTATCACTAATGGACAAAGGCAGCTCCTAAATAATTTATCCTATAAATGTATCTCCTCAAATTATCTGAAGCATGATCACAGTTATCCTCATTAGGGGTACTATATAATAATAATAGACCTTGGGATGGGTAAGGCCAATCAAATGGGGTAGTTTAATTTGAGCATAAAAAGGGAAACTGGCTAGGCTTAAAATGTCCCTCAAAGGCAGCTAGCCTAGTACTTACATATGAACCTATGAACCTAATAAATCCAGTATAGAATTATTCTGATGGAGTAGAACTACAAAATCTGTCAGAAAGTTTTCCAAATTAGAGGAGTTCCTCACTAGTGGCATTAACACTCTTCCATCTTGCCTCAGAATCTCCACTATCTTACTTGTTTAGGACACAAACTTTAATTAACAGAATACTTATGAATTAAACTTTAAGACTGTATTATTTAAAGCTGTATTATGTCTGCTTTTGGACCATAATGCATTATTAGTAAGACTAGATGTTAACAATGGAAAACTTTCAATAATAAACAAAATTCCTTCTGATGTAACAAGACTGGAATAATTTAAAAGACAGCTTAAATGAATTAGAAAACTTCTAATCATACAATAATAAAGTGTGACTGATACATTTATGTTATGAGATACCCCAAAAACAAACATGCACGATATAATATATACCTGGTAAAAACAGAATATGAAAGAGTGAGGTACAGAATTAGATGTAGAAAAGACCAAGGTTCATAAAGGTGAATGTATATAGAAAAGTATTCAACAAAAAAATCATGATATACTAGGTCATGAAGTAACGATAGCCTTAGAAAAAATCAAGCTCACCTTCTTTTCTGCAATACCAAAAGGCTTTCATTGATTAACACAGATAAAAAATTATATCAAGAAGTAAAAGAATACAAACAATAAAAAATCCAAATAATAAAAAAGTAAACAAAGATATGGGAGAGGTATAAGAAGTATTTAGTGATTATTATGAGGAAATTATTAAAGCCAAAACACATCAGTTGAAGATAAAATTAAGACTTTTATAAAAAAAACTGTAAATAAGAGGTTGCCAGAATATTGAATATGTTTTGAAAAAAAAAACTTCTATAGATAACATCCCAGATTAATGGAGTAAAAGATAATGAAGCACCTGGCCATGATGGTCATATATCTCAACTTTACTAACCTCTACAAAAATGCATGCCATATTTAAACATTTCTAAAAGTTCTAACACAACATAATATACTCTCATTATTAAGCTCTACTTTGATAACACCCATATTAAAACAAAATACAGACTCAAGCTCATGTTTATCATATAGACCAACTTCATTACTGAACATAGATTATAAATTGTTTATTTCATTTATTAAAGAAAAATATAAATGTTCATGCTATACCTCTCAACTGTCTAGATCTTCATAGAAGGTCCAGATTTTTGCCTCATATTTTTAGTCTTTTCTGCATAAAATTTGTGGTTTTCTGACTAATCACTGAGAAATGAAGTCACTAAACAATGACATATGTTTGAATTACAGACTTCATATCCTTCAGAAAATGTATACTAACACAAGTCCTGTTATTCTAGGAACTTTCTAAGCTTATAAGAGCAATATTTAAAATCTGTCTCTATTTTGGGGCCTTTGTACCTCCATTTTTAAGCTTTGTCTAGATTTCTTCTGCTAAGAGGTTATGAGGTATAATACTTGCCAACTATGATTGATAGGATCTATGTCAGGTGATTGAGTTTCAATTCATACAGACAACACCATATGATCGTTTCCGAAAAATCGACCATCAAAAAAACAAAACAAAAAACCCTACAAAAATCTACTTTTTTATATTTATGCAGGGGGGCAAGCCCCCCCCCTGCAACTCCCATGTGGGGGGCTATGCCCCCTACACTCCCAGTAAATTATATATATCAACTCTGAGATTGCACTTCAGTGAAGAAAATGGTACTTTTCGTGATCCTCTCTGTACTGTGATCTCCATTGGAAAGCTTCAAGTTTTCAAAAACGCGACCATATGACTTTTGAGTTTCTGAAAACTCAATCACCTGATAGGGATCTGATTGATAAAGACTAGTTAGGTTTTTTAGTTAATAGGCAAACAAATGTTAATTTAAAAACAGTCTTAACATTAATATATTAAATGTAAGAAAAAATTACATCCACTCATCAACATCTGCACTTGCCTTGCTCTGTAAGTAAGTTTTTATAGGGCATAATAACTCTTTTTAGATATAGTTAAGAATATAGTAAAGATTAGTTTAGATGTTCTGTATTTAATTGTGACTGTCCTGCATTGTTGTTTTAAATATTTCTTGTGGTTTTAAACTCTGAAGTAACTGTGTTTGTTTTCTGAGTATTGTCTTGTTCTTTATTTATTATTAAATATATTTAAACCTATCTTTGTAGCTGATATTTGTGAGACATATGTACTTGCATATGTATTTGGTAACACTGTACAGGCCACTCCTAAATAGCCATGCAAGTCTTGGTCAAAACTGCCATTTGGATTTATAGTAACATTACATAGTACAATTGGTCGCCCTTTATAGGAGCCTTATAGTAGCTGATAAGTAAGGGTGGCTGGTGGCAGCTGGTACTACCTTATAGTCTGGGCAGAAGGGGGCATAGCTAGTAAAACTGTGCCAGCCTTTCCCAGGTGGGTGTATGGGTTTGTAAAGCAATCAAATCTCAAAATGTGTGTGAGTGTGTGTGTGTGTGTGTGTGTGTGTGTGTGTGTGTGTGTGTGTGTGTGTGTGTGTGTCAGCTGCCGAGGCAGGGACACAAAGCACTGGTTGGACGGAGAGGGTGCTGGAGGTCTTAGCTTGACCACTCGCAACCCTACAGCTGAGCCAGTGGGGAGTCTTATTGAGGATCTGGAGAAAGAGGGAGAAACCAGCCCCAGACTGACTGTGAACTCTTTGTGCTTTTAATGGAAATTGTACCTTACTGTGTGTGTACATGTCATCCTCCCAGTGTGTAGTTCCTTCACTGTTGCCGGTGGTGAGGATTGAGGCTCCTTGATTATTGGGCCAGTGCAGGGGAATCACATCCCTGACAAATATATATTTTAAATTAAGAAATTATACATGGGAAGCAAAGCTTATGTTAAACTAGATACTTTCTTACCATGAGACATAGATACAAAGAAGGGAACAAAACAAGGCTTCCCTCTCTCTTCACTGAGTTTTGCTATAGCCATATAACTATTAGCCTGCTCTTTTAGAAACTACAGTATCAAAGGTCTCAACATAAATAATATAGACACAAATATCTTATTATTTGTGGATGACATTATCCAAACATTAACATACATTAACTAGTCGGTTATTAATTTAGATGCTGCTTTATACATTTTGCAACTATTGCCAACCTTAAATTTAATGAAAAAACATTCAACCATGTTTTGAAACTCAAATACAGATAATAATTTATTGGAAAATTTTAAATATAATTGGATTAGTGAATAAAATAGATGGGAATAACAATAATTAAGTGCATCAATAAGATGCAACAGATTAATTATGGCAATATTATAGTAAACTGCAAAAATAACTATTAACTAACATAAATGCAGCTTTTGTTTGAGGCTAGATCAATATAAAATAAAATTATTTTATTCCCAAAAATGTATACATAATACACACTATGACCTTGATATCAAACAAAGATAATATAAAGAAGAAAGTAAAATCTTTTCGTACTTTTCATGATACCAAAATAATGCTCAGATAACCTATAAACACCACTTTAAATCTTGGGATAGTGCAGGTATAGTTGTATTACACATGGAAACATAGGCTTTGTCATCATTTTTAAATATTTGTTATTAAAATGCTCACTGCAAAAAAAAAAAAAAAACAGCCACACCCACAACGAATAATTCCATAAAACAAATGAGCGTGGTACAGTAAATTAACATGCTTACAATGAAAACTTAAAAAAAATACAGACACCCTCAAGTTTGTACATTATTGACATGTTTCAGTTGAAGACCATAGCATTTCTTATACATAACTGCTTGAGAAGAGTGTCACTACAGTTACCTTAATATAACTTTGCAGATTTCCACATTTCCTTCAGCAAAACCAAGTGTTTCAAATACTTAGGCTCACTCCTTTGTAGTCCTTCGAAATTTACTATCTGTCTTGACTGACAACAGTATTCGCCCAACATGCTGAAGGAGAAAACATTTGTTTTGGTGTCCCAGAAGGTGTCTTCCTTTCCTGCACTCTCAATGTTTTCTGAATTTCCCCATACAAAGTCCACTGTTAGTTCATCTTCTTCTTTCAGCTTTTTTCCTGGTTAGGGGTCGCCACAGCGGATAATCTGTCTGCTCATGATTGGCAGTGGAGTTTTTATGGTGTTGAGTTGCCAGCCCGGTGCCAACCTTCCACAGAAGGCACACACATGCACACACTCACACCTAGGGCCAATTTAGAGTGTCCAATCCACCTACAGAATGTCTTTGGGATGTGGGAGGAAACTGGAGCACTCAGAGGAAACCCACGCGACCACAGGGAGGACATGCAGACTCCACACAGAAGGCACCCCAGCCAAGAATCGAACCAGAGAACCTCTTGCTGTGAGGCAGCAATGCTAACCGCTGCTCCACCGCGGCCGCCCACTCCACTGTTAGTTCATCATTTTCCCTTAAAGCTATCTCCATGAGCTCCTAATATTCAGAATTCTAAACTTTTTAGGACTACATTATCCAATAATTCTTCTAGTAGTTTAAATAAGTTATTCTAATGATTCTGGTCCAGGGATAGTCCCAAAACATATGTAGTAAACTGACATCTGGCTGCCCACATCTTCAGTGGTTACTATTATTTTTTCGACCATCAGTAAACAACCTTTGGAGACAAAGTAGAAGTTATATTTTATCCTCAGTAGGTGAGCTTTCATCTTGAACCATTTCCTTACTATATGCAGACTAATCCATATGCTTTACCAGCCAGTTTGTGATACACAAGCCTTCTCTTTTTTCCTTCCATCTGCATCACTCTGAGTATTGCTTACCCTCCTTTTCCATAAATCCTTATAGCTTAAACTAATGCAGTCTTTCTTCACACTGCCATTTAGTCATAAATGTGCCCCACACACCCTTTTGTGCCATGTAATTATTTCCAATATCATTGTCTTGATACATTTGCAAGTAAACCAACAATTGTCTTTAAACCATGTTAAACCTGCAGTTTCTTAAACCATTTCACTGTCCTTGAGCCTGGAGTGTCCTCCATTTGGTCTTCTATGTCTCTGCTGGCCTACTTCCTCCTACTGCTGACAGAGCTATGCTTCAGGATCTCCATGGGGATTCACACTGATATCGTGAAGCCTACACTTCATCTACAGTCTCCTAACTGTACTGCCTCTCTATTCCAGATACTAAGCCATTTCAATAGGACCCAAGTGTCCCCTATATGACCTCATGCCTTCTTAATTTTCTTCTCTCTTCACTAAAAAATTGTGTTAACTGGCCTATTTTAAAATTATAGACATAACCAGCTACATCAGGCAATTCTTTCCTCCCATGTAAACAGGAATATACACTTTCAAAACAAAGATCCTCTATCTCGCCTCACCTCAGACATCACTGTTGGTTAGTATTATTACTATTTTTCATCATATCTGGACACCAACCAAACAATGGCATCTTCCTAATAAAGTGGAATACATGAGGCATAATCATAGTGACAAATATTTTAATTCTGTCCAGCATCATGGTGAAGGCCCTGACTTTAATGTACCATTCCTTCATTGTTTTCTCTTTATGCTGCTGTAATGTCTTTGTACACATATAGACCCGGGTATTTTTGGTTATTATTCAACCTTAACACTGCATATTCTTGCTCATATGACAGCTCCCCCATTTCAGTGTCACTGTTTCCCCATCGCACTTAACTTTTGAGATCCATCCAAAGACAATTAACGCCTTCAATTCCTTTTCTAACACCAGATTAAATGTATCTCTTATTAATAGACAATAATTAGCAAATATATAAGGAGGCACTTTCTGCTCTTAGTTCCTTTTCAACCCCTGACAGGTATTTCCAGTTGCTAATCTCTGGAATAGAAGTCCCAGTCTTCTGCAGCAATTAACTACCCGATTAGGCTCTCTAACATTTACTTAATATCCTTAATCCTATTATAAAATAAGGTTTATTTCTTATACACTGAGATGTTTCCCCAGTTTTAGAATTCTATCAGAAACCCATACATACCTATACTTTATTATATTTTAACCCTTCACTAGCCACTTCTACCTCTTTTTTAATTTCTCCAAGTCTTTTGGGTTTCTATTACCATGACTGCAATGGACCCATTCCTAAGTCAAAATACAATTAAAGTTCATGAAATTAGTATTGTTTCACCCTTTGATGTCAGCCAGAAGTGGTCTTCACAGCACCCATAATGTGACCAGTAATGACATTGGTAACATATGGAGAAATAACCACACTGGAAGCAAATACTGTAGCGTAAGCGCTTTCGTTTACTGAATGTACGTAAACTTCTGGTCTGAAGAAGTTTACGTACATTCAGTAAACGAAAGCGCTTATGCTACAGTATTTGCTTCCAGTGTGGTTATTTCTCCTTTTTTGTTCTACAGAGTTTGTTTTTTCGTTTTGGTTTTGATTACATTGGTAGCATATGTAAATATGACTGTAGATTCGTTTTTATAAGACCCGTTGCTCCTACTACTATTGGAACTGTCTGGGTATCTTTCTTCCATATTGCTCTCATTTCTTCCTGAAAATCCTGATATTTTATGACTTTGTGTCTCTCTCTATATGTGAGACACTGTAGTCACTGGGTGTAGTGATTTCAATGATCAATGTGACTTTTGTCTTCTTTTCATGGACCACTATATCTGATTTTCTCCCATCTATATTTTGAACTGTTGGTAATGGGTGACCCCGTGTGATGTAGACTTCATCATTTTGTATGATACTTTGTGGCTCATGTTTCCATTGTTTTTCAGCTACTTCAATGCCACAATGTTTATACAATCCCCAGTGCAACAGTCTTGCCACATTATTATGCCTTTCAGTATACAGTCCTTCAGCCATTTGTATGTCACAACCAGCAACAAGGTGTGCGACTGTTTCCAGTTTCTGTTTTACAAAACCTACATTTGTCTGTTTCTCCCACATGTTCAATGGACTTTGCAAACCGTGTGTGTAGCCCACTGTCTTGGGCCACCAATATTAACCTTTCATCTTTTGGTTTGAATTTGCCTCTCCTTAACCATTCCTGCATTTGATCCTGATCAACATGAGGTTCTTCCAAAAGTTTTCTATACTTGCAACTATATTTATGCATTTTCCATATTTCTTGCCTTCTCATCTGATCCTTCACTTTATAGTCTTTCTTTTGTTTTTTGGCACATTCAGTTGCCACCTGATTTTTATTGACTTCTAGCTTGATTTCCATTCCTGCCTGACATCAATAATTTTCTGCTACACTAAGCAGGGAAGCCATCTTAGAGTTACTCTCCTCATGTTTCAAAATGTTCACTATGTTTGGGTCCTGTGAGGTCAGCACATATGTGTGCAGTCCCACGATTGCAGATCTATACATGTAATCAATTTCAAGGTGGCCCATAGTTCCTTCAGAATGTGGAATTTATAATTTTGGTATGCACTGATTTTTATAAATCATATGGTGAACATGAAGCATCCGACTTGTTTTCCTGTCTAATCTATCCAACACATTTTGGGGCAAGTCATGCACTCCAAAACTGTAAGTTAGGTCAGGAAGAGCAAACTGGTTTATAGCATGAATTTTGTTCCTAGATATCAATGCTGTTTTCAAGATTAATTTAAGTTTTCTAAAATATTCCTTACAAAGTTTTATTCACATTTATTCAAGTTTTATTGTTGATCCTTCATCAATTCCCAAATATTTATATACTCCCTATTGCTCAAGATCTTTTATATCACATTCTTGTCCCAAACTGATATTTTCTTGGTGCTGCAGTTTTCCTGCTTTAATGGTTGCTTTTGCACACTTTTCAAAACCAAATGACATTCTTATATCATCTGAAAAACTTTTGACTACTGAAAGTTGTGCTTTCAGTTCCTCATCTGATGAGCTATACAGTTTTAAATTATTGACAAAGAGAAGAAGAGAAGTCTTTATACTTTGTTGTTTTCTACAAGCCAAATTGTTGCCATGGCCTAATTTGTTAAGTAGATAGCTTAATGGGTTAAGGGCAAGATAGAATAGTAGAGGAGACAAGGAGTCACCCTGGAATATCCCCCTTTGGATTTTTATCCCTAGAATAATAATTTGTTCTTTATCGTGTCTTACACTGTAATGTAGTTGATCAGTGTAGGATGTATCTTATACATTTTTAAGCACTCTTTTATCCATGAATGTGGAACACTGTCAAATGCTTTTTTTGAAGTCAATCCATGCCATATATAGATTCTTTCCCTTTTTACTGTTCTCCATTTTGACTTTATTTAGCAACAGATGATCCTTTGTTCCATGTGACTTTCTTTTATTGCTGTTTTGTTCTATTGCCATGATTGAGTTTTCTTCTAAATGACTATAAACTCTGTTGGCATCAATTCCAGTGTATAGTTTTTACATAATTGGAAGGCAAGTTATTGATCTATAATTTTTAGGGTAGCTTTCAGGTTCACTCAAGTAGGAGTATTATTTTTCCTGTTGTTAGCCAGGTTGGTGTCTGTTCAGGGTGCGCATATAAATAGTTCTTACTCATGGCTAATTCTTTCTGCAAATATGTTATACTTTTAACTAGAAGTTAGGTACTGCATCTGGGCCTGGAGTTTTCCAATCAGAGGCATTTCTTAACTTTGTTTCAACCTTTCTGGCTGTTACTTCATCCCATTTCATATCCTATACCTTTGAACTTCTTATACTTTCTTTTACTTCCTTTATCCAATTAGCATATTTGTTATGTTCCACAGGATCTTCATAAATACTTCTCCAAAATGTATTTATTTCTTCTTTTTCGGTGGTCTTCTAAGTTTTTCTGCCTGTGCTGATATTTTTAGTTTATTATTTGCAATAGTAAATGATAGATCCTGATCTATTATAATATTATGCATTGCTTTTATCGTGTCTATCTTTTTGAGTATTTTTGTTGATCTGTTCCCTGTTCTGTACTCCTCTAAAAGTGACAATTCTTGTCTTAACTGCTTTATAGTTTTCTCTATGCAATACTTCCATGATGGTATTCAGTTTCTCCCTTTCCTTTCCCTTACTACCCTGTCTTCTTGTGGTAGAATTTTATCTTTTATTAATTTAGCTGCACAGTAATATATCCTGTTTACTTCTGTTATATCGCATGGATCTCTATGGACAGTCCTAATTACTGGATTCGTTTGTTTTATCAAACATCTGACCTTTTAGATTTTATTGACCTTCTTCAGTCTATTTCTTTAATTGATCTTAATATATCTATCTCTATTAAATCAAGCAACTCTTCTCTTAGCTCATTTTCTTCTAAACTGAAGACACATTTTTTCTCTCCATTTTCTCTGGGCATTTTGTAGAAAGTTCTACAGCATCTTCCTGTATCACATTCTCTTCAATTTCATCCTGTGCCATCCATTGCTCTGTCATATGGGAACTCAGTGACCTATCACTACTCAACATTGATTGCTCCAGAGTTGTCACAATTTCCTGTTCCTTCCCTTGCTGTCCAACTTCAAGTGAATGTTTATACTGTTTTCCTGTGGAAGGGTCCAAAATATCTTCATATGGCAACTGGCCAGTTGTTTCCCATTACACTGGTTTCTCCTTAATTTGGAAGTCTATTTTTTATCCTGCTGTGGTGATTTCTGAGTTAGACTTTTTACACCGAGTCCTTCACTTCGCAGGTACTACATAACCTCACTTTCTATTTATTTAACTTCTCCATTACTAATCTTCTTTTCTACTTCTCTTCGTCTTCTTATTTTTATGCATTGTAAAGTTTTCCATGTCTGGATTTCTTTGCCTGTATTTCTCTTCAAATATCTTATGTGCTGCTCTTTTTGTATTGATTAGTTTTGCTTTCTCCTTTGCATAAATATTACACCATATTAAATCTCTTTTTCTTTCCCATGTCCAAATTTCTTCTTCAGAAGTCTCCTGATCTTCCTGTTTCTCCTTACTTTGGGGACTCATTCCATCACACTGTGATGTAACTGTGTTAGACCTTCTACACCAAATCTTTCACTTCGTAGGCATTCCATAACTTCAGCTGCTATTTTTTAACTTCTATTTTACTAATCTTCTTTTCTATATTCCCTGTTTCTGATATTATTTTACTGTGACATTTCCATATCTGGATGCCTTTGCCTATAGTTCTCTTCAAATATCTTTGGGGCTGGCTTTTTTTTATTGATTAATTTGGCTTTCGACTTTGCATAAATATTGCACCATATCAAATCTCTCTTTCCCATGTCCATATTTCTTTTTCTTATACTTTTCAAAACTCTCTAGGTTTTGTTGTTTATATTTTTGCACTTCCTCAGATGCTTCTTTTTCCAACCAGATCAAAGATTCTTGGTCTATATAATGTTTATCACAAATCTGTTGTATTAATGAACACAAATTTTTATTTGAGGCTTCTGACAGTTTTTCTTGTGGAATTATTTTTCTTTCCTGTAATTTCTGTCTTAATCTTTTTGTATATCTTGTATCTAGAAATTCCCAGCTTTTTGCATAATAGTAAAAATACATAATTTTTTTCTTATCCTCAATAGTCTACTATATTGCCTTTGTGGGTCATCATTGGCCTATCAGATTTTGTGATTTTTATGGACTGTTACTTCCTTTTATACTGGGGGTGCCATCATTCCCCTGGGCCTGGCCTAGCCCCATTGTAGGAATGCTTCCATATTTTGAGTATTTTACACTGTCATTTTTTCCAGTGCTGGCACCAGTGTGCCTACCAGTATTGGGCACTTTTTTATCCTGAGTCTTGTGCACCCAGCTATACTTTTTAATTTTTGACCTATTTCTGACCATGATATATGCTATATAAAATACGGTCCATATATCCTTGTCATCTTGGTGAGATTTTGTAAAACACAGGGTCCACCTCATGAAGGTACTCACCAAGACTTGAAGATTAATTCAATTTCAGCAATAATACTCTCCTTTGCTTGCTGACTTATCATCTCTTTATTCAGATCCCCATCACCTCTCCATTTGGAACCTATCATCTACCTCCTGTGAGTCTTCCCCCTGTCAACCCAAATTTGCTGTTCTTAACTCACTGCCTTTCTACCATCTCATATTCCATATCGTCACATCTTCCCTTCATACAGTGCCCCCAAAATAGTCTTTACATGCCTTTCTAATGTTTTGACCCCTCTAACTACCATCCCATTTGCTACCCATAGTTGTTAAATCATTTCTCACTCCTTCAACTACTTTAAAAAGCCATACTATATATTTTGAATCTGTTTCTGTATTTAGCCATGAGTGCTCCTCTTTTTCTCATCACTTTGACCTCTGCTTGAGTTATTTACTAGAAATTACTCCCCTACCTTATTTTTACTTCATCTCCCTTCTTCTTCTCACCTTTATTTTCCTCGCAATAAATTTCAGACTGAATTGTCCTGGGCCTTTTTTCTTTTAATTCCAAAAAGATCTGACCTCTCATGTTTTCTCTTTCCTCTTTTTCCATTGCCCCCTATAATTGTCTTACACTCCTCCCACCAATCAATCTCTAATACCTCTGTAGAAGATTATTTTCTTTCTAGCATATCTTTACTAATTCTCTCATTTCATTTCTATAATGTTGGCTCCTCAATGTATAATGTGCTATCTTCCATTTTTTATTGCCAGTGTCTCTTTTCAGAACCACTAGGATTGCTTAATCAATAATACATTCTCATTAATCTTTAACTCCCTCATCTCTACTGACAGCATCAAGGGCCAGGTATAAATCAATATTAAACTACCAATACTAAAAATATTAATTATTGTATATGACAAAAACAAATGCCCCTAGATAAAAACTTTATTTCACTCTCTTGTATTTGACTAAGCTGTCAATGGAGTATGAAAACCAGAAAATATATGTCATCCCATTTAGCACAGAAATTACAGACAGCCAATCCCAAATCCCTTCATTAAATAAGTAACAAAAAAACATTGAATTATACTCCTGATTTAACTTGGTTTCCATATGTGTGTGTGTGTGTGTGTGTGTGTGTGTGTGTGTGTGTGTGTGTGTGTGTGTGTGTGTGTGTCTATGTATATGTGTGTGTTTGTGTATATGTATAGATATAGATACATATATAAATAAATAGATTTATTTATTTATTTCAATTGACATTTGTTAACCGAGTTGGTCCATCTGAGCCAAGGGCCCATTTTCAATGGAGACCCAAGGAGAAATGCTCCAGACAATATACAGACATACAAAAGACTCACAGTAATGTAAAGGTCAAAAGTACAATCAAATAACATAATGAGATAAGTTCAAGTCCATAGCACAGAAAACTCAATAATCAAATGAAAGTTACATTACAGATATATACAATGTATAGGATGTAATCTCAGTATATTAACCAAAGAGAATTAGCATTGGCTTAAGTTATGTCTTTTTGATGCAAGAGAGTAAAAACACTGAAATTAATGTATGAGAGAAAATGAAATAAGAGGAAATAGTTCTGACAGAGTAGAGGAGAAGTAAGTTCAAAAGAGGGGATGTAGAGACAATATTTTAGTTTTTTATTTATTTAACATATGTTTACCAGGAAAGTCTGACTTGGAACAAAGCCACTTTTCAGTGGAGGCACTGGGAGAAAAGCTCCAGACGCATGTCTTTGTAACATGGGAGGAAACTGGAGCACCCGGAGGAAACCCACACAAATGCAGGGAGGACATGCAGGCTCTGCACAGAAGGCAATCCAGCCAAGAATTGAACTGGGGAACCTCTTGCTGTGAGATAACAATTCTACTACTGCATCACTGTGCTGTCCGACATCATAAATGTCAAGTGGGGGGTTGACATGGACAAGACCAAGTCTGTTGTAGGTAGTGTTTTAATTCTCTTTTAAACTGGTGTTTTGGGGAAATATTTCTTAAATTGAGGGGGAGATCTATTCAGGTATAGATACAAATATAAATATCTAATCTATATGGATACAGAGGTAGATATTCTGTAAAAGCAAATCTTTTATAATTTTACCTGCTCTTTTCTATTAAAGAAATGGAAACCTGTTACAAAGTGGTCACTTTATACCATTTATTTCTCAGCACAGAATTTTGAGAAATGTGTAGCAACTGTGATTTTCTATCTTGTCTTCCTTAATGTCTCAAATAATCTTGTACCCTCACCTTACAGAATCTAATAGTTTCACCTATATAAAAGTAGCCAAATGTGCATTTCAGTGCACAAAAGAACCCCTTCTGGTCTACATGAAAAACTACCATTTAGATCAGATTTTATACTTGTAGATCAATATGTATGTATACCTTTAAGAAGCTATCCAGGGGATTGCACAAGCGTATAAATACTGAGCACGTGTGGGCCTGACTGCCACTTTGTAGTAAGCTGTTGAGATGTAAGCATGCATGTCTGTGTAGTCTGTCAGTTAATCAGTTTGTTTATATTTTGTACTGCTGCTATCCATCCTGATGTGTTTCTATGTAATAAAGCATATAAACAAACTACCCCACCTGTTCATCTTCAGTTGTAAAACAAGACAAGTGACATGGTGTCAGAAATGGGATCCAGAATCATGACTGAGAGGCACTCAGTTAATGATGGAGGAATATAGAGGAATGGATCATCCCTACTGCATGTATAACTCACAAAGAAAGGTCAGAAATTAATTTCAGGTATCGAAACTGACTTAAATGATTTATTATTTGCAAAATATAAAACGAAGCATTCAGAATGCTCTAAACGAATTTCTAGTTAAACAAAATGTCCAAAACTCTGACATATTGATGAAAATATTTGAATAACTATGGGAAATGTTTGAAATAAAGTCTGAATTGCATAAGATATATAAGATAAGGAAAATGACCACATTTTTTTTCGAAGTAGCTCATAGCACGTACTTTCTTACATTAATTAAAGCTACCCGAGATATCTGAGGTGTATGGAGTGTTTGCAAGTTTGTGCAGTATTACAGTACAGTTATTTCACAAAATACGGCCATTTCAAAGAATATTTTGCAAAGTACAGTATTTCAAAGAGTTTACTGTGGATTTGAATGTTATTACAAATACTGGTTGTGTGTGCATGTCCGTATATAATGACACTGGCCATATTTTCAGTGTGTTTGGGCACAGTTTATTGGCATGGCGGATGGATTTTCAAAACCAGGCCCTCTTATATTTGATAATAATATTGCAGAGAACTGGAGAGTGTTTGAGCAAGAGTATGATATTTTCATACAAACTGCATTTTCTGATAAAGATGACAATACAAAGGCATTTATTCTGCTTAATTTAGCTGGTTCAGAAGCTATAGAAAGAGACTGTTAATTTGTGTATGCATCTGCTGTGTTTGCAAGAGATGGGGAAACTATCATATGGTGGTACTGGCTGAGTCAAGGGAGGACTGAGTAAATTTAGAGAAATGTGTAACCCCCAAATGAATATAATGGAAATGCACTTATTTTACACAAGAGATCAAAAGCCTGGTGAAACTTTTGCAGCATATATAACTGACTTGAGAAACAAAGCTAAAATGTACATATTTGGTGATTTAAGTGATGAGCTAATACAAGACAGACTTGCGTGTGGTATTAAAGATGATTCAGTGAGAAAGATTTTGCTTCGAGACAGTGATCTAACTTTGAATAAGGACAAAGAGATTTGTCAGATATATCAGCTTACAGAAAAGCACAAAAATTTGCTAACAAATGTGAGATGCATGCTTCCAGTAACTTCTAAAGCTAATGTTGATAGTATGCAGCACATGGTTAAAAGAAACAGGCCCAAGCACATGGCAGCAACTGTAAGTCCTGCAACAGTCACTGGAAAACCCTGTAGTTTTTTTTTAGCAAGTTCCAAGGTGCACTCTGGAAATCACACAGTCTCAGTGAAGCACAAGGGTGAGTTAGCAAACTCAAAGCATGTACCCTTACCTAGCCTCATAGTCAACTGTTGTAATTGTGGTGGCTGGCAGTCATGAGTCTAAAAGAGAAAAGTGCTTGGCTTTTGGTAAGCTATACCACAGATGTAAAAAGTGGGATAATTTCCAAAGGTTTTGTAAATCAATATGAGTTCATTCTTTTATTAAAAGAGAACATTCAAAGAGACAACTTGATCAGTTAGAAAGCTGTGACCCTACTTTTTATGTTGATGGTATGTCTGTCCTTAATGAAACAGTCAATGCAGTATATTTATGGGAAAAGACTGAAGTATTTTGTACTATTTGGATAGGTGGAAGACCCATAGAGCTCAAAGTTGACACAGGTTAAAAGTGTGACATTATGTTAGCAGAAACATTTGCTAGAGTATGTGCTGGTGAAAAGCTTAATTTGGCAAAGTGTGCAAAGTTTGTTGCTTATGGTGGTGAAGGAATTCAAACTGAAGGTTCAGTACTGCTTTCATGTTACTTTGCTGGGATCAGCTATGACTTGCAATTTTATGTGGTCAAGAGACATGTACAGGCATTATTAGGTCTCAGAGAAAGTTTGAAAATGGGACTGCTTTCATTTAACAAGGAAATCCACCATGTTAACTTATACGACCACTATTCTAATTTCACCCAGTCTATTTTCTCTACCTATGCAGATCTTTTTGAAGACAAATTAAGCAAACTCCCAGTTGTGTACGCCATGAAGTTAGAACCATAGATCAGTCCAGTTATCAGACCAGTCCAGAAAGTTACAATAGCTATGCAGAACGGAGTAAAAGTTAAGCTAGATAAAATGGTGCAGCAAGGTATAATTTGTCCAGTTGAAGAACCAACTGAATGTGTATCTTCTATGGTCATAGCTCATAAGAAAAGCTCAGATGATATCAGAATATGTATTGATCCATGAGATTTGAATAAAACACTGAAAAGATCTCATCATCCAATGTGTACAGTCAAAGACATTGCTGCTCTTGTGCCAAATGCCACAGTTTTTTCTGTCTTAGATGCAGAGTACATTTTGGTAAATTTTGCTTGACCAAAAATCTTCATTGCTAACTACTTTCAGTACTCCTTTTGGTAAGTACAGATTTTTGAGAATGCCATTTGGAATATATTCTGCCAGTGAAGTCTTCCAGTGCGCAATGGAGCAACATTTTGTCTGGGTATCTGTGTACTATTACAGTAGATGATATTCTAGTAGGAGGCAATGGTGAAGCTGAGCATGACAGAAACCTCAAGAAAGTTCTGGAAAGTGCATGTGAAGTGAATCTTAAGCTGAATCCTCAGAAGTGCAAATTCAGGTTATGAGAAGTTACTTATGTTGGTCACTTATTTATCAGTTTAGGCTTAAGACCGTATCCTTCCAAGCAAACAGCAATTCTTGAGATGCCAGATCCAGACAATGTTCAAGCCCTACAATGTTTTCTTGGCATGGTTAATTACTTAGGCAAGTTCATTCCACCAAAGAGCATTTGATGTCCTGAAACAGAAAATTGCCAGTCTACCAACTCTCAGATACTATAATGTTAACAAACCAGTTACTCTTTTTTTGCGATGCTTCAAAATTTGGTCTTGGTGCAGTCATTCTTCAAGATGGTAGACCAATAGCCTATAGGTCCAGAACTCGTAACCAAACTGAGATGCACTATGTGCACAAAGAGAAACAGCTCTTGGCAATTGTGTTTGCCTGTTTGAAATTCCATGATTATATTTATGACCAACCTATCCAGCCTGAAACAGATCACCAACTTCCAGTCACTATTTTGAGAAAGCCTTTGCATTCAGCTCCAGCCAGATTGCAATGCATGATGTTGAAATTGCAAAAGTATAATTTCAATTTTGTCTACACAAAAGTCTAACATCTTTATTTTGCTGATACATTATCCAGATCACCGAGAAATACCACTGAACAGCATGAAAAATGAGAAACTTGATTTTGAAGTCATGGAAGTGAAACATTTTTCTTCCACACATCTTGATGAGCTTAGAGGTCATACAGCCTTAGATCTAGTTCTTCAGAAGCTTAACCACTTTTTCAGTCGAGGATGGCTGTCAAAACAATCTTACTTACCGGCAGACCTGCAACCTTATTTTTCTTACAGAGGATGAGATTTTGTTTGACAATGGTGTCATCATGAAAGTACGAAAGTAATTGTTCCAAAGTCCTTGCAACAAGATTTTGCATCGTGGCCACCCAGGAGCAGAATCTAACAAAAGAAGGACAAGAGAACTAGTATTTTGGCCTTCTGTGTCACAGGATATTGACAAAGTACTTTTATCTTGTTCTGTATGTAAAAGTACTAAGCTGTATCAACAGAAAGAACTACTTCAACTAAACCAGATTCCTGAAATACCTTAGTTGACAGTAGCTATGGAAATTTTTGAGTGGAATGGTCAACATTACTTGGTGTTAGTAGACACTTATTCAGATTGGTTCAAGATTGACCTACTTCCTAAACGAGCATCCATTATTGTCATTACTAAGATAAAGTGTCATTTTGCAGTCCATGTTAGCCCACACAAAGTTATTTCTGATAATGGTGCACAGTTTACTAGCCAACAGCTCAAAAGATTTGCTGAAGAGTGGGACTTTACTCATGTTATGAGTAGCCCTGAGTATCCACAGTCAAATGGTTTGGCAGAACGTGCAGTTCAAAGTGTGAAACAATTACTAGAGAAGTCAAAATGTGACAATTGTGATGTTTTCTTGAATCTCTTCAATCTCAAAAATGTTCTTCGTGATAAACATCTTGGTTCACCTGCACAGAGACTTCTGTTGAGACAAACCAGAACCATGTTACCAATTAATAGCAAATTATTGGTTCCATGTGTCAAGAACAACAGATTAGTGAAAGCCAATCTGTTGAGGAAGCACCTGTCCCAGAAGTCCTATTATGATAAGACCAGCAAACCTATCAATCCATTATGAGAAGAGATAGTGAGGATGCAAACGACAAAAGGTTTCAATTGGATTGGAGTTGTAAAATGTGTATGTCCAGAGCCAAGATCGTACATTGTGAAATGCCACTATAAAAATGAGGTAAATGGCAATGAAAGGTGTGATATAAGGTAGAAGCTGTTGTGCTTTGTATCATAATGGCAAATTATTACATTGGTGATGCTGTTTAGTTTCTCAATTGTCTTCAGGTATAGAATGTTAAATTCAACCAACTTCTTTCTGACACTAAGCTCAGCCCCCCCCCTCATGAAAGCTCATTCATTTACATATGGCTGATTAGACAAGTTTTAAGTGAAGCGACATGTTGTCCTTGCAAATGTTCCACATTCCTATACTTCTGAAGACTGCATTTATAGTCCTCAAACATACATGGAAACCACTACAGTAACAATAATTCTCTGCTTCTGTCAAAACTTTAGCAATGTACTCAGTTACAAAGATGACATTTCCCACTGGTCAACCAATCAACCAACCAACCAAATAGACGATAAAGTCATGAAAGAAAGACAACTTATTCCCATATGCAAAGGGTAAAAGTGCATTCATTGATAATACTTTGCGATGACATAAAATGACAAAAAGAAGAAAACAGTATTTGGTGACACCCACTTACATGTCTGTGTTAAAACAGCATGCAGAGATTGTTTTAAAGCTACTGTAGTAATGTAAAGTTATGTTGTAATATTTATTCACTTTCTTGTATTTCAATAGCCAGTAAAAGTAACATTATCATGTGCCATTCATATTAATGAACACTGGACAAATACAAAATGATAATCTACATTTTGCACTATAATTTATAATGATGGGAAACTACAACAAAACATTGTAAAATGATTGTGGAAAACAACATTTGACACTGCAGTGCTGAGTTTAAAAAGCCAATTAGAGACTGTTAGCAATATTGTATATTGCATGATAACAACCATTTTTGTTTGTGAGTCAGAAAGCTGAGCACTCTGGAAATTCCTACAATTACATTTTGTCTCTCTTACTATTCCTTCCATTAAGGCTAACTTCAATGATTCTGCAGCAAAAGGAACATTGTACTTCTTTAGTCAACGCATTTGTATGATTATGTAATTCTATGACACTAACACATTATAAGATGTTGCCAGCGTTATGTTGTATTGTGGTTTCACTCTAGTATAAATTTTCATTACCACTGTAACAATGTACAACCTATTAGTGTTACAGGAGTATTTAATAATGTTAATAAATTGTTTGATCTTAGCATACTAACAGAAAGTTGTACTGTTAGGCAGTAGAAAATGAAACCTATTTACCCTATTTGGTAATTTGGTAATAATATATATATATATATATATATATATATATATATATATATATATATATATATATATATATAGTACTGTTGTATTATACCTGATTAGGAGTGCTTAAAACAACATATGCATACCTGCATTAGAGTTGCCTCATTAATAATAATTTGCACTTGTGTGTTTGTGCAATGCACAATGACAGTAGCACTGTTGTGTGCAATATATATATATATATATATTTACATACACATACTAATGCAGGAGGTGAAAATATTTTTTTCTGCGATGGGCTGTGACATTTTGTTTTGTGTATTATGATGCTGGTGAAGCAAGATACAGCATTTAAAAAATGATAATGGAAAACAACATTTGTAATTTTTCTACCAAAGAGAAACCTGCACGTGTATTGTTAACAAGAAATACAATTTTACTTTCTGAATACATGCTTACTCATTAATATTAATTGTAAATGCATTGTTACTGTATTGCAATAACTTCCACTATCATCCAAAAACAACCCAAAAAATTCATGTAGTGTCTGTGAACAAAAATCTTCCACCTATAATTGATAAAAGTAATAAAAGTGTCTTGAATAATTGTACAAATACACACTTTAATGGTTTAGTGCTTTCACCCCTATAACAGTAATGGGACTTCATCAGAACAATGGAAAACTAAAGATTTCCCAATTAAATAGTAAAATAGTTGAAATATGTGACCATCAATTATAACCTTAAAGGGACATAACCAGTGAATTAAGTTATAGGCACTAAAAATAAATGCAAATTATTTAAAAACATTTATTAATACACAAACCATAAGAATAATGGATCAAATAACAAAAAATGTGTGACATTATTTAAGTTCATAACTTATCAGCTCTTAGCTTTAACACTGGGAGTATGGAAAGTTGTTCAATGAGTCCCAGTGAAACTGAGGCATTCATTCTAAATTGCCACATAAGCTCTCTATATTCAACCTTATTTTCCCAAGAGTCCCCTCATTCACTGTGCAGAAGCACTTCAAGTATTCCACCTTTTAAAGTGTCATTATTTGGAAGAGAAAAAGGAACTACTTAGTTAACAACAAATTCACAAGTATTGACAGGAGGGAACCTTCGGGCTATTGACCCAAGTTGGGGGGTGAGATCACTATTAGTTCTCTGTCTGTAACTCACAATGTTAAGTTGTCCCATCTCGCCTTCGTTCTTGCTGTTTGGGTTCGGAGCCGATCTCGGCTCTGACTCAGCCTACTTCTATAGCTTGAGAGCTATTTACTGGCTTGAGGCTAACCCTTATCCCAGAATGCCCAGTGTCAGCTATCCAGATCTCATTTGCCGCTTCAGCTGCGAGGTTGCTTCATTACTGGCTCAGGCTTAGTATAGTTTTTTCTATGATTATAATTATTGTTTATTCTTAAAATGTGTCATGTTTTCATCTAGATATAGTTCTTTATCCCTTATAGCCTTTCTTGTGTGTGTTGTAGCTTTGTTGGCCATCGCTCCATATCTCGCAGACCTTCTGTTTCCCATGAACTCATTTAAATTAGAGAGTCCCCCCTCTTAGGATAGCTGTTTAAATTAGCAGCTCTCCTTTCTGTTCCTTAACTGTAAAAAAAAAGAAAAAGAAACTGTTTGTTTTTTAGTATAGTAGTGTAATATGTCTAAAGAGGCCAAAGTTTCTGGCTTCAAAAAGTGTGACTTATGCTGTCAGAAAATGTCTCTGACAGATGGGCACACTAGCTGTGTTTATTGTTTAAGGGCTGTGCACCTGCAGGACTCCTGCTCTATCTGTCATGCATTTAGTCCAAGGGCCCTGCAGGAGCGCAAAAATAAATTAATCCTTTGAGGATTATTGAAACCACAGGATTCCCAGGCTAAAGGTTCTCAGCCAGTGAAATCCTCTAAGTCTGTCAAGCCATTGGCTCCATCCTCGGAACCAACTCCTGGGCTTGAAGAACCAAATTTGTTGGTGCCGACTAACATCGACAAGTCATCTCCTCCCTCGGCTCCAACTGCCACCTCAGAGCTATCTTGGAGCCACAAGCGAGCAAGGTCTTCTTCATTGGAGCTGATCCACTTGGTGCCACAGTCACCCTTATTAGGAAGTGAATGCAGTCATTGCTCTTCATCCCACTCCTCTCAATCCTCCAGGTTATCGGATCAAGACATGGAGAGAGTAGTCAGCAGGTTGCTTAAATCACAGGCCCTTGTGAAATTACTTTCCAGCCCACCTCAGCAGGTTGCAGCTCCATCCGCCTTCATCTCCATTCTGCCTCCAACTACACTTAGTTCAGAGCCGGAGAACATGGACGTGCTGATATTAGAACCGACCTCGCCGATCACCTCCTCTTTGGTTCCAACGTCGGCTCCGATCACCTCGATTGTTCCGTCCATAGAGGGATCTGGGCACCGAAGCTCTCTTGTCAGCTCTGAGGGGGGGAGTGGCATCGGTCCCTTGTCCAACCTTGCTCTTCCTCTCAGAACTTTGGTGCAGGTGAGCTTGGCTCCCACATCGGCCTCGGAGCCATCGCTCTCGATGCGGAGAAGGGCTCCCATTTCTTTGGAGCCGGAGCTTTCTTTGCCTCAGGATCATGATGCCTTCGAGGTCATGCGGAGTGTGCTGTCCCCTGAAGCAGCCCTACTATCAGCTCCATTGGCTCCTTCTCTTGTGGTGCCTGTGCCAACCTCTGCTCCTCCTCTGGCCCAGAAGTGTAGGAAACCTATGCCCCAGGACACCCCATCGGGTGACCCCTCTTCTTCTAAGGCCTCCCTCAATCACTCAGAGGAGCTTCCTTGGAAGAAGAAGTGCAAGAGGAAGCACCTAGACTCCCCTGAGTCTGTCACCTCAGATACAGACCTGGATGAATCAGAAGGGTCCCCCAGGTCCCCCTCTGAAGATGTTTCCTTTTTGGACATCCTTGAAATGCTTAGGCAGAGGGGTGGCTGGTCTTCCCTAGTGCCTACCAAGGATGAGTCTGTATACCTGGAGGCATTCAGTTCCCAACCCTCCACCTCCTGGTTGTCTCCACCTTTCGATCCACTCATGTCTGTAGTGGCTCGAAAGGCTTGGTCAGCTCCAGATTCTGTGGAACCTACTCTGAGGAGACCAAATAAGTTCATAACAGCCCCCAGGACAAACAGTTTCTCTCTAAAGCTGTGCCAGTTGATGCCATGGTGATAGCAGCAGCCACCAAGAAAGAGTTAGCAGAAACTTCTTCATCTGTCCATCCACCAAACAAAGAGTCTAGGACGATGGACAGATATGGGAAGCGAATGTTTTCCTCAGCGACCTTCTCAATGAGGTCCCTGAATTATCTCTCTCATTTTACACAACTTCAAAAGGATCTCCTAAAAGTGCTTGGAGATACCCTACAAGATGCTACAGCTGAGGGAGCATCAGCCAAAATAACTTCCCAGCTTGCGACTCTTAATTCTATAGTCAACTCCTCCATGAGGCTGATTTCCTATGCAGCTGATGGAGTGAGCAGAGCCACAGGTACAGGAGTGGCTCTCAGGAGACATGCTTGGCTGCGGCTGTGTCAATTTGCGGAACCCTTTCGGGCGTCCTTCACAAATACTCCTTTTGATGGCTCCACGCTTTTTAGGCCTCGTGTGAAAGAAATGCTTACCAGGTGCGAGCAGGAAGGCAAGACTCTCTGCTGTGGGAGTCCGTTTTTCCACTTCTAACAGACCTTATCCCAGAGGTCAGAAGGGTAGAAAGATGTGGTTTCGGAAGTCCCAGGGACCCTTGCCTGACACACGTGGTGATTTTTCCCCCAGGGGCAGAGGGGGAAACAACAACAATGGCAGACCCCACCCTAGTGGCAGAGGGGGAACCGCAAAATCAGGATGACAGAGAAACTTTCTCAGCCAAACCCTTCCAGCATCCCTGATGGGTTGCCCAACTGCTCACCTCTGAAGGCAGTTGGGGGAAGACTTTCCCTGTACCCAAAAGCTTGGCAAAATATAACAAGAGACAAATGGGTAGTATCTATCATATCCAGAGGTTACAAAATCCCCTTTCAAGAACCCCCTCTAAAGTCAAAAAAGTCCATCCCAAATGTCCCACCCAATCTAAGGGATCAAGCAGTTATTCAAGTTTCAAAACTGCTAGAAAAAAGAGCCATTCAGGAAGTCACCACAGACCAACTAGGATCCGGAACTTACTCAAGATTCTTTTTAGTACCAAAAAAGACAGGGGACTGGAGATCAATACTGGATCTCAGCAGACTGAACAAATCTGTACGAAAAGAAAAGTTCCGATGGTAACACTGCAGTCCATTCTCCCCTTTCTGGGACAGGACAACTGGATGTGCTCCACAGATCTTCAGGATGCGTACTACCATATCAAAATGGACAGACAGGAGATTTCTTCGCTTCTTGGTAGGGGCCAGTCATTATCAATTCAGAGCTCTGCCCTTTGGTCTCACCACAGCCCCCAGGGTGTTCACCAAATATACGGCAGTAGTCACGGCTCACCTGAGAAGTCAAGGATTCTACGTGTTTCCCTATCTAGACGACTGGCTCCTAACTGCTACCACCAGGCATCAACTCTTATAGGCACGGGATTATACAATATCAACCTGCACCCAACTAGGCATTACAGTAAATTTCGAAAAACCTGCCTTGTTGCCCTGTCAGTCTGTTACATATATAGGAGCAGAATTAAACACGAAACAGATGTTTGCAAGGTTACCTCAGGAAAGAGTTTTTTCTATTCGCCAACAAGTGTCATTTCTAATGCAGAGCAGAAAGGTCCAAGTCAGACATGTTCTGCAAGTTCTAGGCTCCATGGCAGCTGCCATTCTTCTTGTACCATTAGCGTGTTACCACATGAGAGTCCTTCAGTGGCTTCTCTTCACACAGTGGTCCTTCCAGGAACTGCCCATGTCTCACATGACCCTGATTACAGAAACATGCAAAAGACACCTCTCTTGGTGGATGGTCTCCCCACTGGTGACTCAGGGCAGACCTTTCATTCAACCCCCTCCATTAGCCATATTATTTGGATGCCTCACTGATAGGGTGGGGGGCATTATCTAGGCAGGACAGTCCAAGACATGTGGCAACCTCATGAGTACCATCTGCATATCAATGTCCTAGAGATAAGAGTGGTGCTCCTAGCATTGCAAGCTCTTCAAGACTCTCTTCCTTCCAGGACTATTGCAATCCAAACAGACAACATGTCAGTTGTGTGGTACATCAACAAGCAGGGCGGGACCAGGTCCTACCCCTTGTGTCGAGAAGCTCTCAGGCTATGGCAATGGGCGATTTCCTCCCAACGTTTTCTGACAGCAATAAACAAACCTGGGAAATCTAACGTAATAGCGGCTCAGCAGGGCTATCCTCATGCCTCATGAGTGGTCTCTGAATCAGGAAGTTGCGGACCTTATCTTCCGCAAATGGGGCCAGCCTTGCTGTGATCTCTTTGCCACCCCCCTCAACAACAAATGCAGCAGCTACTTCTCCCTGCTTCCTCCTCCAGGTCAAACTCCCAGGGACGGTCTAGTCCATGATTGGCCTCAGGGACTCCTTTATGCATTTCCCCCTTTTCCCCTAATTCCAAGACTCATACAGAAAGCAAAATCGTTGGGTTGCAAAATAATCCTCATTGCCCCCTATTGGCCTTGACAGATATGGTTTCCATTCCTGCACTTTCACCTTCTAGACTAGCCTTGGGTTCTGGACCCAGTGCCAGATCTGTTGATTCATCAGTCAGGTGGGTTACACCAATCCCTTCAGACTCTCAAGCTTACAGCTTGGTTTCTCCACTTCCTACCTTAGCCAGGCTTCCAAGTATCTCCCCAGCAGTTTGCGATATTATTGTATCCTCCCATAAGTCAACTACGGGAAAGACTTATGCTAGCAAATGGAAAAGATTTTTCTTACTGGGCAGAATCTAGAAACTTAGACCCCTTTTCAGCCCCAGTCCATCAAATTCTAGAATTTCTTGCAGAACTTTTTCAGTCGGGTGCGGCTGCTGCTACCATCAAGGTACAACTGGCAGCCATATCTAATTTTCATTTTGGAATTCTTAATTCTAGCATAATGTCTCATGAGCTCTGCAAAGCCTTCATGAGAGGAACATCTCTTCTTAGACCCCCAGTGAGGGATCCACCTCCTCCTTGGGATCTCAATTTAGTTTTGACTTCTTTGATTCTACCTCCCTTTGAACCAGCAGCTTCATGTCCCTTAAAATTTCTTTCTTGGAAAACACTTTTTCTGGTTGGTATTACCTCAGCTAGATGTGTTTCAGAACTCCAAGCAATCTGTGTTCATCCTCCATATATGGTGTTTCACAAAGAGAGAGTTTCTCTGAGAACCAACCCATCCTTCATACCAAAAGTCTGTTCAGAAAACAATTTAAATCAATCCATTGATCTCCCCGTCTTCTTTCCCAATTATAGCAACAAGGCAGAATACGGTCTTCACCAACTGGATGTGCACAGACAATTACATTTTTACCTCCATAGGACCAAAGAGCTAAGAAAGTCAGACCAATTATTTCTCTCCTATGCTCACAATAAGCAAGGCCTTCCAGTTTCTAAGGTGACCTTATCCAAATGGTTATCTGACACCATTGTCTTTATTTATCAGTTAAGGCATAAATATCTACCAGCAAAACTGAAAGGTCATTCTACTAGAGCATTAGCCATGTCTGTAGCCTTTCAGTCTAAATTGCCCATAGACTCAATTTGTGCAGCTGCCACTTGGGCAAACTCTCATACCTTTATCTCTCATTACAAAGTGGATGTGGTCTCCCAGTGCAGGGCTACCTTTGGTTCCAATGTTCTGAAGAGTCTGTTCCAATGAGCCACCCAGGGTCTTTAGGTGCTAGAGATGCTATCCCAAACAGCAAGGATGAAGGAGAGATGGGACAACTTAACATAAAGAAGTTATGTACCTACCATAACGTTCCATGTTAGTTGTCCTTCATCTCACCTTCCTTCTTGCGTTTCCCCCTTCTTCCCCCTCCCTGGAGGATTGAGAGGAGTTCACTATGGTTTCACTGGCTGATTTCCTTTTTCTTGGTTCACATGTTAGGTAATTTTATGACAGTTTACTCTGATCTGTTATTTTGGTAAATCAGTTTTAGGTTACTGGTTACTTTATATGTCTAGCATGCGCTATCACAAACGAGATCTGGGTAGCTGACGCTGGGCATTCTGGGATAAGGGTTAGCCTCGAGCCAGTAAATACCTCTCAAGCTATAGAAGTAGGCCGAGTCGGAGCCGAGGATCGGCTCCAAACCCAAACAGCAAGAAGGAAGGCGAGATGAAGGACAACTAACATGGAACATTATGGTAGGTACATAACTTCTTTTTCTATATCTTCCATCAGCAGCAGTTTCTGAGAGTAGGAAAGATACCAAGATCAGAGAATTCTAAAACCATCAACCAAGGCTGTTTCTGTGATGTATCAGAGTATCCCTTATTTTATAAAGTGACTGAGTGAAGAAAGAGCCAGATAAATGGATTATTTATTTTACTGTACCAAAAAAGAATTGCAAGTTATATACTTTCTGTTAAACAGTGGAAGATGCTAAAGACAAATTACTTAATGGTGGCAATTTTATGTTCAGAAGAAGCGACAATTATATTTATAGAATGGATAATATGAGAGAAAATATGAGGAGTATTGTGTCTTGTTTCCCAGGGATTCAAATGTGAAGCATTAAGAGAAAGATTACTGAAATATTGACTGAGAATGTTAATACTGTAAAGTAGAAGCATTAGTGGGTAGTAGTTATGATAGGGAAGATCCTCCCTGAGTTTTCACTTTTGAGTCTACACAAATTAATTGAGAACTATACAATTCATATTTCATTATTAACACTTTTCCCAAGACTGAGGGAATGCATCATTTTTTCAAAGCAGTAAAAAAGAATAAAAATGACTTTGCTCGCTAGAGAAAATAATGCAAAATTACACACAACTGGCATTTATCCACAATTTGGAATAAAAGCACAAAGTCTAATACTGATGGTATATACCTGTTAATTGAAGTAAAATGCTCCTTGACTGCTCTAATTGACACTTATGACTATTAACACATCAGGACAGCATGGATTTTATAAATATTGTTACTGTTCTGGGCCAGAAATTGGCTTTTGATTTTTAATGCTATAATTTATGCAAAGGGAACATTAGGAACAGAGGCACATTTAAAATCTAAGAACATGGAACTTTATATATTTAATATTTGTTTACTGGGAAAGCCCTACTTGGAATGAGCCAACTTTCAGTGGAGGCCCAGGGAGAAATGTTCCAGACGCATGCCTTTGTAACATGGGAGGAAAGCGGAGCACCCAGAGAAAACCCACACAAATGCAGGAAGGATATGCAGACTCCGCACAGAAGGCACCCCACACGAGAATCAAACCAGAGAACCTCTTCCTGTGAGGTGACAATGCAAACCGCTGTACCACTGTGCCGTCCAATATAATAAAAAAATCATGTTTTAAGGACATTGAGCAAGTTACACAATCCTTATGGATACTAGGAAGTCAGTCTTTAGAAATGGTAGAGTTACATTATGTGCAAGAAATATTACACACCTTTAGGAAGCAACATCTTCAATTTGTTCTGTTAGACTTAAAGACTGTTGGTTTAGATGTGCTTATTCTAGGAGTGTAATACCTCCATGATGTTTACAAGAAATTAAGGATGATGTTATGTACATATAAGAATGTCACAGATTATGTGTGATAACTTAAATTTTTATAACAACTAAAACAAACAAAAAAAAATAGATAATGTTATTATTATTGTGGCTGATTAGCAGTTTAGTCTGTTTGCCCTGGGGTCTAACAGAAATGATTCTCTTCTGGCTGTTGTTCCTTTGAGTGCACATAGATGCAGATATTTTGTGGATTCTAACCCACCATTGTTAAATAGTGGACATAATAATGTCTGTTTCATGCTATTACTGCATTAAGAAATACAGTCTGATTCAGCTAAACTCCTTTAAACAACAAACAAAAGGGAATAAACCATCATATTGCAATAACAGCAGGAGACAGAGCTGTTTTACCCAATGAAGAATGTATTGTGACCTTTGCAAAAACAACTGACATGGTACACTTACACTTTGTTAAAGCATGTTTTTCAAGGATTTTTGTGTTGAGTGTTTTCAGTATTGATTCATGCAATCAGAGCTAGATGGATTATGCAAATTAGTAGTGCACTTTCAGTTGCTTCCTCTAAATTTTCCCACTGCCCACTGACCATGACGTTAGTATATATAAGGTTGTACGTGTAGAGGGCTTGTCCTACAAAAAATTGTGTTTGTATGTTTTTTTCAAGTTATTTTGTTTTCACCTTGAAAAAACAATAAAGTGTAATTTATTATAGGGTAGCTGAACTAGAGGTAAATATAGTTTACAATGCCAGTATCCATTAGAGATCATTTTGAGTGATTGCCTTAAGGGTTTTATGACAACCACGAAAGTGCAGAGGACAGTGTTAAATAAATCTTAATCGGCCTAAATGTTAATAAGGTTTGATGCTTAGATCAGATATCTAACAAGGAGCAAAAAAATCTTTATTTAGCTCTTTTCTGTATTGTGACTTATTCTTCAGTCTTAACCTGAAAGCAAGTGATATGCGGCTTGGAAAGATGCCCAGGTGACACACACTTATAAGGATGTGAGGAACCCAGTAGTATCACATTTCCTACAATCCTGTAAGCCTGTGTTTTTCAAGTTTAGAAGAAACTGTTTCAATTTTGACAGACAAGCTTACTGAAATAGGCAAATACACATCACTCAATATGAGTTTCAAATTGGTTCTTTAACAGCACTAGTTCTTTTTTATATATTTTTGAGTTATATTTTTGTTGCAATTCACTTAAATACACAGGTAAATGCAATTTGCATTGATCTGAGCAGACATTTTGCCTCTGTTAACCGTTAAACTGCTATAAGAAAACTGGGTGAATTAAGCATAGGTTATCATCTTGCGGGGTCTATATTAGAAGACCGAGGTTTTAAATATGCGAACACCATATGGGCGACACCATATGAGTGAATATTTAAAACCTTGCAAGTGTGAACGGAGATCACCGTAGGGAATTCTTCCCTTTACTTCAACGTAGTGCGAACTCGGAGTTGGTATATTTAAGTAGTAGGGGGTGTGGTGGGTGCAGGGGAGCTTGCCCCCCTGCTCAGAGCGATCAGGTAGGTTTTTCTTTTATTTTTACATTTTTTATTTTGCTTTCGAGGTTTTACAACTTTGCTCATATGGTGTCACCCATATGGTATTCAAAGTTGTAAAACTTCGATCTTATAATATAGATCCCACCTTGTGAACTGGGTTAAAGATGTGCTTTCTAATAGATCATGCAGGGATATACAATGAAGCGGGTGAAAAGCAAACTTGAATTGTAAGTATACCTCATGGTTCTACCGTTGCCTTTCTGTTGTTTAACATTTACATGAATGCTACTGATTCACCAGCAGACATGATCGAAGAAACCCTACAAGTAGATTTGGACAGATTTGCAATTTGAATTGTAAAATAAACCTTAAAGTGGCACTTATATAGTCATATTTTGGATGAGTGAACTATAATACAAAGACATTGGCAGTGCTGATAGGCTGGAAATTATCTTTTAATTTTAAAATAGTTAAATTATATGGAAATGTTCATTTTGTGAAGGATCACCTTACAGGTAATTAGTGTGTATTTTGTCTGCTATTTAACTCTTCACGACTGCCTCGTTTTAGTTTTCTTTGACTACATTTCTTACATTTTAATATTGTGACTAAAAGACTAGTATTTATGTGGCAGCTGTGTACACCCCTGCAGGGTGTTTGCTGAGATGGTTGAAACTATTATATATATATTTTGTTCTTTTAAACACAGAAGAATGAGTGGGTGACATTATAGTTTTAATGTTTGCAAGAATGAGAAGTTATCCATATCTGTAAAGAGTTCTAGGAAACTACAAGATCTGAAGGTTTAATTTAATATTATAGCAAATGTAAATAATTACCATTGAAAGTGTAGAAATTCAAACTACTCTCTGTAGATTAGTCATGATAAATTCACTTTGTGGAGAGTTTTTATAATAGTTGTTATGCTATTTATATTATAGAGTATAACTTAACTTGAGGATGCTGACTAGAAAGATATTTTGCTACACTTGCTTGCATTGCCTTATAGGGGTTCCTGTACACAACTTTCCATTTTCACTTCTTCATCATTCCCTATCTCTTATGCTTAAATTTTAATATTAGATTTATTGATGTATTGAGTAAAAAAAAGTTCCCATTTATGTCTTAAGCCGAATCATTCTGATATTATACAGAGGATAAAAGTGTTTGTGGAAATGGTGGTTTCTATTTGGAAATCCTGCCAATGTATGTTAAGGATGTCTGAAGCACTGACATCTTTAAAACTAAGATGACTATATGGGGAGAAATTATCAAATTTAGTATAACTGTCCCACTACAACTTTTTATTTAATACTTGTCAGGTGTCTGCATGTATTGCATGTACGTAAAGGATGAAAAATGGAAACTGCATATCCATTCAATAATATCAAGTTGCACACAAGTTTTATAACAACCCTATGAACAGCCACTACCACCCACAAATTTTCAGGTAGAAAAGGCCATTTTTTCTAAACCATTTCAGCAATACCACAGTATGATGAATATGTATTTCTGATTATATTTTGTTATGTTAGATTTATTTCTCTGATCAAGGTTTTTCCTGTTTACCCCTTTATTTGTATTAGCTTTGCATAAAAATGGAAATTATCTACACAGGTAGTTACAAACAGGTACATAATTAAAAACAGTCTCATAAAAGCATTTCACAAAACTGAAATGCAAGAAGGAAACCATTACACAGGTAGATTGAACCATGTATAATGCCTGCTAGGGCTTACAATCCAGGTCATCAAATTTTATTACATAAAGAATGTACTTGTCTGTTTTGTATCTTTATCTTCAACCTTCTTAAGACTAGAGGTGATATTCAAAGTCATTAACGCAAATGCATTAGTGAATTAGGGAAGAATGCAGGCAAGCGTAGCTGAGCCATGATTCATATAGGCCATTTATGCATTTCATAGTGTCCCTGAATGTAGACATGCAAATGAGTAGATAATGAGATGGTAATGAGAAGTGATATACATGTTTTTATGCTAGTTAAGGCTATTTCATACTATTTGCAATTCACAGTCAGTTTTTCTTGCTTTCCTACACTTGTTACAGATGTGGTATAAAAACGAAGCCTCAACAAATGTATCAGAGTTGAAACTGGGAAAAATGCTGTCTCTTGCAGCCAGCTTTGCTATTTTTAGTTCAGAGTTGCTTGTCTTTACCAGACCAAAACTGCTTGTACTCAGTGGCACTCACCCCACCAAGAAGATGGAAATATAAGCAAAGGACTGCTCATTATAACTTTGATAATCAAGAAATCCTTGATAGGTTTAGAGTGGATAGGGGCATAATAATGGTCTTAGTTGACATGGTTGACCCCCCCATGGGGCACTGGAGGAATGCATGGACTTTTTATTCCTCTGGACACCAAAGTGTGTATAGCCCTCACTATACTTGCTATGGGACCTTCGAGAGACAGTCTGGGGACACCTTTGAGATCTCTCAGCCTTCTGCTTCAAGGATGCTGAAGGAGTTCCTAGACTTAGTCTTGGTAGATGTGGATCAGTGCATCTATTTTTTGATGTCACCTCAGGACCAAGCTCGGACTATACATGCCTTTTATGGGATGGCACATTTCACTGAGGTACTCAGTGTGATACATTGCACCCATGTCACAATTAGGGCCCCCCCTGGTCTACAGGGTGAGTGGCAACTCAATAGGGAGGGCTTCCATTCCATCAACTGCGAGGTAATGGGTGATACATGGGGGTGCATCACCAACATCTCTGCCCAGTATCCTGGCAGTGCACATGATTCTCATATCTGGTACATTAGCTCACTTCACACTTGAAAATGTTTTTTTTAAGTAAGTTGTTATTCATGTTAAAGGTAACTGCTGTATTTTAATCTGTATCTTTTTATTCTGTCTCCCCTCCTCTCTCTCTCTCTCTCTCACCTTTTTTTAAGGGGATTTTTTAAGGGGATTCCAGATATCCTTTGGAGCCATGGCTCCTGACTCCAATGAGAAATCCATCTGGAGCTATGGAGGAGAAATATAAAACATCCCTGTCTCAAAGCCATATTGCGATTGAGAGGGTGTTTGGCCTCCTGAAGAGCCCTTTCAGGTGCCTGGGTGAGTCTGGGGTTGCCCTTCAGTATGACCAAGCTACTGTGTGTAGGATGTTCACTGTCTTTTGCATTCTGTATAATATGATTATGCACCAATTTGGTGGTAAAGTGACCCATGCTGTCACTGCAACTCCCAGTTCTAGTCCCACTATGACTAATGATGGCCAGGTGGCAGTAGTAGTAAGGGAACCCATGCAGCAGTCTCATGCATGGTGTGCAGCTGTACAGGTTAAGAAGTGCATCTAGTCCACAGCTATGGATGGAGTCATTCAGGTTAGTATTTCCTTTTTGAGTTTTTAATAACACATGGAACATAACTGATCCATGCACTGATATCTGTGAGCTATGTTAAGTGGTGCATACTCTACTGTCACTGTTAATCTGACATTCTTATTTTAAAATATTTTTATTACTAGATGTTTGAGTGCTTACTGATTCCTCTGAAGTGATACTGAAAGGCAGCAAATGAATAAATAAGTCAACAGTTGCACATGCTGTATTTAATAACCATTTTGTTTAATTATTTATTTAGTATTCAATAGAAGCAGTACTGCTAACAGTAAAAAAATTAACTTTCATTTGCAATTTCCCAGTAAAGAATTATGTTGCACTGCACATCAGATTTCTTTACAACTGTCATTTAATATATATATGAGATCAGAATCATTCATTTGTGCAATGATGAGGTTTTACTGGCAGCAGTTAACCTGGAAATGTTGGCTCATTGCTATTCTGATTTCTTATCTAACTGTAAGAGTAGGGAATGGTAATGAGTGTATCATTGCTTTCTGGCCCAGTGCTAACTTATGTACTTAACAAATGTACATAGACTTCCCTTCTCCCAACAAAACAATTGCATTTAAACACAAATTTATAAGATTACATTTTCAGAATATGGTGAAAGTGATAGCTGGAAAGGGAATAAGTTGGCATATATGGCCGCCCCAATCCACACCCTCCACCGCCAACTAAACCTTGTTTACATTACACAGACATATTTATCAATAAACATTAAGTAACAGTAGCTCCAGATCAAGTGAGTCATACTCATCTCCTCAGAGACTGATGCAGCAGTAGGTGAGATAGGCAGTCACCTAGGGCCCACTAGCCAAGGGGGGGGGGGGGTCCACTGGCCATGAGCTGCCACTAAAACTTAAATTTCTTCTTTAAGAATGCACTCTGCATGCGTTACATTTCTTCTTTAAGTACGCATGCACACTCAAACTGAAATGAAGTGAGTGCATGATTTAAGAAACAAGCACTGATGCTATTCCAGACGAACATGGAAAATGAATAAATAGATCATTCCTGAAATAGGTTAGTGGAGAACAGTGTGTGTGTGTGTGTGTGTGTGTGTGTGTGTGTGTGTGTGTGTGTGTGTGTGTGTGTGTGTGTGTGTGTGTGTGTGTGTGTGGCTCAAATCCTGTACCTCCAATACAGAGCCCTAGAGCCTGAATCCTCTACACCAACTGCCAAACTGCCATCAGCAAGGACTGTTGAGTTTTAGTGCATTTTTAAAGAATGTTGAGTTTCTGTTCATTTCTGTATGTTTTCAAAGAGTGTTGAGCTTCTGTGCATTTTCAAGGAATGTTGAGTTTCAAGGAAAGAGAAGTTAACTGCTGCTCATGTTATGCCTATTTTCAATGTGCGTTTTGTTCAGCAAAAGGCCATCATCAGTGTTTAGGTATAAATTTTAAAAGCAGTATTAGTAGCACAGCAGGTAGCATACTTTCCTTTGGTGCAGAAGGCTGTGGGTTCTATTCCATATACAGGAAGTGCGGATATTGCAGTGCCTCTTTATTGGAGGTTGGGGTGTTGCACTCTTGAGTATGTCCTCCTTTGGTTGAGATGCCTGGTAGCTATGAACCTGTTGCTAGTTTGACAGCCATTCCCTACAAACCTGTTGCCGGTTTGACATCCTTCCCTATTGCAATGTAACATGGGCAGTTTATTCTTCGAGGGGAGCAGGTACTGAATTTGTACATGGAACACTGAAACGTAAAGTTGTTTGCCAGGAGCAACCTCCTTATTAGCTATAGATCTCTTTAATGTGGAAATATTCAGATGACTTTTGCTTCTACAAAGATTGGACAGATACTATAGATTGATATTAGTGGATAGTAATGATAGAAGTTGGAGTGGCCTTTTTTGGTTGAAATGTTCTGTAATGGGTAGTTTTGCCCTTATTGGTTCATATGTTTTGTTTCATTACTTATTGGAAAAATATTCAAACCTACAAATTTAAAACACTCAAACAAGTGGTGCTGTATTATTCAAGCAATATATTTTAATACAATCAGGATGGTACACCAAAGAACATGTGTATGTATAAATGGTCCAGAAAATTTATGCAAGGGGTTTATGGTTTGGTGATAGCCCAAACATAAATTTAATCCACACTGGCTAGATGCATTTTCTTTGAATGTTAGTTTCAATGCTGTTTCAATCGATGTGAGTTTCAAGGACAGAGAAGCTGACTGTAGATGCTAACTCTGCTCTTATTGTGAGAAACCAGTGAGAGAGAAACATGTATTGTTTTGTTTAGCAAATGGCTATCAGTGTGTGTGTGCTATACAATTTGAAATAAATGTTTTAAATATCTCTAATCATTGCAGAAGTCGAAAAAGAAAACAGTGTGCATGCTCGACACATTTGAACAGTGTTTATGGTAACTGGGGAGAAATAGCCAAGTAATGGGATGCTAGTTTGGGGGGTGTGGGGAGGGGGTCTGATAGATTACCCTGCCTAGGGCACCTAATGACCATAATCTGGCTCTGCATCTCCTTTCGATAGGCCTGGTAATGGTGCAACTGATCTGGATGACAGGCTACCGTGAGAACTGTAAGGTTAGTTAGTGCCATGGTGTGATCTAGAGGAGGAAAGTGATCTTCTTGTCACTGAGCTGACAGTGCTTTGTGACCATGCTCAAGAGCTCTAGACCTGGACGGTGAGGTTCTCTTAAGTATAGATGAACATTCACATGGCCTGTGAAAAATGTGCTGTGATTGCTACTGTGAGTGCTGCCACTACAGGTTTGAGAGCCAGTGTTAGTATCATGTGTTCTTCTCCCATGTATCTGCACAGTCTCTGTCCCCTTTCTCTAGTAAAATTGAGTCCAGCCTGACTTTGGTATATCCGAACCACTGTATGAATGGAGGCTGCAACTTATGCCTGGTGTGCCACCATGCTATGCATCAGTGAAACCATGGCATTATCCCTTGCCTGCCAATTCAAAGTACTGTTTGAAATTTTTATGTATACCCTGTAAAAATCTAAGCATTTCTACTTGACTCTCTGTTGCACTGATTTGAGCCCTAACTATGTCATGGCACATTTCCTGTATTGCAGTCAAGGCTTTACGTGTTTCCTGATGTAGTTCAAAATAATTTCTGCACTAAGAACCTTTTTGTAATGTTGTCAGTCTGGGCAATATGGCCTCAGACAGCCTGCCTTCATCCTCAAACTGTTCATTTGTGTGTGGAGATACTGGTGTAGATATGCAGATTTGTTCCTGATGTACAAGCTTGAGTGGAATGTCAGCCTGTGTTTGACTTTGTGATCACTGTCATTTTCTGTAGCATTACTAACATGTTGTTAGGCAAGGCAGCATGTCATTACACTGGGTGACTGCCTGCCACTTCCCTCAGGTTGGCTTAGAAATACAACTACATTATCATCATCAGCAGCAGCAGCAGCAACACCCATTCTACTACTGACTTCATCCATATTTATTGCTACAGTTGGACTGTTTGTTTCTGATGCTGTTGCTGATGTTGAGTCTGTAAAATAAATCATTACAACACATTAATAGTAGTACAACAGTATACAGTATAGCATGCTTACAAGGCAGAGTGGGACACTTACCATGAAGTCTGTCTTCATTTTCATTGGGTGATGATGTACAAGGTTGACCTAATAATAATGAATTGTCATGTGTTTAATTACAGCACTGTTTGTCACCATTCAATGTTAAACATTTAAATGGTGTACACTTAAAACCAACCTTCAGGAGCTGATGAATGCAAATGTTGCTGCAGACTTTGGTTTGATGGAACAGTGTCCACACCACCTCTAATTATTCCACTTGCTTCACATTCTGTGTCAGAGTCATCCCCATGGATGGACAGAAGTAATTCATCATCTGGTGTTAATAAGATTCTGAAGCCCCCTCCCCCCATAGTACTCCTGGAAATTACATCCTGCCTGGTCTTTCTTCTAGCATGTCCTACCATACCATTTGCCCTTTTCTTGCACCATGCCAGAGATCTGTTTCTGCCTCTAACTGTATTGATTTCAACAACTACTTGGCTCTATGCATTGCTTCTTTTGGCTTGTCTGGGCTCCCCTTTACCAAACAGCAGATTACTGTATGTCATACGTGCTGCCATGAGTACACAATTTTCCTTATGGCTAAGTTATAATGTCTATGCCTGAATCCCTTATTCTCCATCTGTAGAGGAATAAATAAATAAATAAATAAATGAAAAGGGCTGCTGAAAGACACTTGCCACAGTACTGTCTGCATGACATCAGACATAAACTATATACCACTGACCTGCTATTCCTGCCAGCAACACAAATACATAAATAAGCAAACCGAAATATGATGTCAAAGTACACAACTTCAGATTATTCAATACAAAAATATAGTACTGTCTGCCATTACCAAGTATTCTGCCCTGATTGACAGTAGTAAAACAACACTTTCACTACACATCTTTATTTCTGTCTTCTACACAGTACACATTCTCAACTGCAATAAGAAGTTCTAAGATGTATGGGCAATAACAAAGTTCTGTAATGCTGTTGTGACATACCCACTCTGGCCCAGAAATCAAGGAACCTGAATCCTCACTACTGACTCTGGGGAAGGAAGTACACTTAGAATACAAATGAATACACTCAGTATTTCCAGATGCAGACCTCTCTGTATCAAGTACAATTTCCCTTAAGAGCACACAGGGAACGCAGTCAGCCAGGGGCTAGATTTCTTTGCATCTGTCTCCCACCTGGGCCACAATAAGGATCCCCATTGGCACAGCTGTAGGGTTACATCCTCAGCCAAGTGTCCAAGCCATGTCCTCCAGCCCCCCTCTATGAAACCAGTGCTGTGTGTCCCTGTCTCAAGTATTTGACACACACACACACACACACACACACACACACACACACACACACACACACACACACACACACACACACACACACACACACACACACACACACACACACACACACACACACACACACACACACACACACACACACACACACACCCACACCTGGGAAAGGCTGGCACAGATTACCCACCAGTCACAATGAAACGTTTAAATATATTTAATAATAAATAATAAAAGAACAAGAAAATACTAAATATCTATTTACAGTAAACACCAGAGTTTCACTCACAGGACATATTACAATAACACAGATGAATAGATTCACACAGTTACAGAAAAACAGTACTTAAGTAATCTCACTATATTTTCCTAACTGATTTAGAGAATTATTATGCCTGGTCACTTACTAGAGCAAGGCAAGATATAGCAGATGAGGGATCCTTCTATGTCAGGTTCAAGAAACAGACTGCTGCTAAGACTTCAGGTTCCTCTAATATTAGAACATTATAACATTATTTCTGCAGAGGATGACATTGCATTCCTCTGGTCATCTAACTTCTGGTTCCCATGCAACCCCCCATTGCCAGAAACTGTCAGGATTTATTGCATAGGTGTCAGTAATACACACACACACACACACACACACACACACACACACACACACACACACACACACACACACACACACACACACACAGCCTTGCTAAGATCTGCTGCAACTCCTGGAAGTCATAAAACAATTTCAATCCTCCACCCTTTCAGAGTAGCAATTAGTTCACCCCAATGACAATGCAGGAAGCTTCCTTGTACAGACTGTTTGCCTCTGGCTGCATTCAAAACTGTGAGATAACATCTTTATAGCCTAGGCCCAGTAATTTAATTTTTTACTATTTCTCAAAGAAAGATGGATTGAGATTAACTTCTTGTCTTCCAGTATCCTCTGTTATAATATATACATTTAAACAGTTACAATGATGTATGTACATTTCTTTTCTTTCTTTTTTTTTCCAGCAGGGCACACTGTTGATACATTTTTAACACAAGCATCTGTACAAATCAGTTTGATATTCAAATAACATAATTATTTACAAAGTTCCAGCTAGCTGTGCTGGCATATGTTACACATTCACTGCCCTACTTCTCCTGGCATAGCTGGCAGTACCTCCTACCGTCACAGATGTATAGTTCATTTATAACATTTTCAATAAAGAACTAGATGTCAAACAACTTGCAAGCACTTCCCAATAATTAAACAGGCATTCAGTGTTATACATATAAGCACAATACAGTTCAAATTTCATTGCAATTTACCTTTAAAACATTATCACAGCAACTGTTTATTTGCCTATTAATAACTATTAATTTCCAAACTTTTTCTTACTTTTTGATGTCTGAGGTATCATAAGGAATTAGCCACCTATCTCAGCTATTTGTTAATCAGTATTGTGCAGTTCAGCCTTGCAGCATACATTCAGGCTGATTTACATGTTTAGTATGCAAATTAAGCTAATTTATATTCATGGCTATGAATTGTAGTATAACGCAATTATGTAACAAAGTAAATAAGCAGAAAAAAGTGCAAAAAAAGGTAACTAAGAACTAAAACTGTATATTTGCACTAAACGGAACCAAAGCAGCCACTCAACCCCCCAGGGTATGACGTAAAACACCACACTTTATTAAGATGAAATAAAATAAAATAAAATCAACTTAATGCCACACAATTCACCATCATTTTCATTCTACCATTAGGACTTCATCAGAAATTTTCAAACACGTATCTCAATCACTTTTATCACTCTTTTGTCTGCATCATATCCTCCCAATTGCATAGTTTATATACACTGTTGATGACAATTGAGAGGCTATGACTTAGCCAAAGGAGTGTATAAAAGTGATTGAGATACGTGTTTGAAAATTTGGTTCATTTAGTACAAATGTACAGTTTTGGCATAACAAAGTACAGCAGCATACTCCAGATTACCACAGAGTGTGACAAACTACATGAACAAATCTGAAAAGTCGTGAATGCACTGCAGAAGTTTATGAACTCTGCAGTAGTCTGCAGAAATGCCAGCCTATTTGTGGACATGTTCTGCTTCATTCAACAACCACAAAAACAGAGCCAATCCAGTAAAATAAACCAATAAACCAAAAGAAACTGGATGGTTGAAGAACTCCACATAGGACACCAGTAGAATGTTAAAGCACAGCTTTATTTACAAGTTTTTTAACGCTGAACATACACAGAGCATTTTCGTCCAAGTATCCCCCAGACTTCTTCAGAAACAAATATAGAAACATCCATGTTCACCATTTTTATATACAAGTCCCTTAATTGATTAGTAAGCTAATTAAAATTATTAAAGGCATACTGTTCATGAAAGCTATATATGCATAGTATGAACTGTTTGCCTAAACAAACTGGAAATGAAAACGTTAGTGAGGGAATGACTAAAAATATAATTACATCCAAGCCCAATCAGAAAGACTTAGGCAGAAAAACAATAACAACAACTATTTTTTCAAAGCCCCCCCCCCCCCAACAGAGGGGAGGGGGCAACAGGGGGATATACAGGTAGGAACACAAGTTACTAATGAAGCTTGTATTGAAAATTGTTCACACATTGTAAGCTGGCAAAGATTCTATATTTTTAACTACAGTACCTCAGAGGTGACACAAGATTTTTTACTTTGTTTATGAAGGGGTTTAAATACATTCCCATGAAAAAAAGGCAACTTGTCACAAACTATCATGGACATCAAGTTGTTTATTAGAAAAATAAATTTGGAACATTTTTTTAATGGGAATGCTACAACAACCCCAAATGTTATGGTACCCAGGAAAAGTAGTGTATTTAACCCGTAATTACACCCACAGTTAAAAAACTTGGAAAGTGTATTAGAAAATGAAATTAGAAATTTATATAAAAAACAGGAAAAAAACCCACACTAGAAACAACTTAACTAAGGAAGAGGGTACTTTATTTAATCAGTTATGCTCTAATCCTAAAGAACATCTGGAGCATTTCTCCCCGGGCCTCCGCTGAAAAAAAGGCTCTGTGGAACCTAGTCGGACATTCCCAGTCAAAAAATGTTAAATAAATAAATTAAATAAATAAATAAACATGTAATAGAACCAGACAAGGGAGGGGGCATTCTCCTCATGGATAAAACTGTGTATGAGGGCAAAATGCTTTCCCTATTACATGATGAAAATAAATATAGTCAGGTATCCATCAATGAAGTTAATATAACTTATATGAAAATAGATTTGGCATTGAAGGACTTATTTGATCAAGGGGTGATTGATTTTCAGACATATTCATATTTACAAAACAATTCACCCAGAATTCCTTTAATATTTGGTATACCCAAGGTCCATAAGGACATGGATGACCCCATTTAGGCCTGTGGTAGCCTCGGAGGATTCTAAGATAGCACCCATAGCAAATTTTTTGGACTGGAAACTGAAAGCCATATGGAGGGGTTGTCCACACATCCTTAAGAACTCTTGGCATTTTCTTGCTAGAATACAGCCAGAATATAGTGTGGATGGCCTTGCATTCTTATGTATTGATATTGTGGATTTATTTTCAGCCATTTCATATGATACAAGATTATTGTGGATTAAGGAAGCATTAAGAATGCAGGCAAATATTTCCAAAAATGATATTTTTCTTTGTTTAGAATTAGCAGAATTAGTTTTAAGAAACAATTTCCTATTTTTTGAAGGGGAATTCTACTGGTAGGAACAAGGGGTTGCTATGGGGGCCAGTTATGCAGATATTATTCTGTCAGTTTGGGAGAATAAATTTATACATACATGTTCTTATGCACAATGTTGGAATTTATATACCTGGTATTTGGACGACATCTACATTTTTTGGGTAGCAGATATGATTAAATTGAAGAAATTTGTGAACTACTTGTCCCAAACTACAAATTTCCTCTAGTTCACACACCAGGTAACAACAGGGAAATTCAATTACCTGGATGTGATGATGCAAAACACTGGAAATGGGTTTAAGTCAGTTGTCTACAGCAAACCTACATTTTCAAATACTTATATTAGCTATGGCAGTGCACACACCCTTCATTCCAGAAAAAAAAGTCTTATTAAGGGACAATATGTCCGTGTAAGTCGCATGACATCTAGTGATGAAGACTTCCAGAATGAATGTATGGTGTTACAAAATACGTTCAAGGATAGGGGTTATCCAGTGGACCTTATAAATAGTATTCAGACAGAAGTAATGCAAGGGAGAAAGGGCAAATATATACCAGTTTTAGGTACAGGTTTATCTATAACCCAGCCACTGGGGATGCACAAGCCAGTGCATTTCATTGTGTTGGCCCCAAGTCCGGATAAATGGGGAGAGTTGCATCAGGAAGGGCATCCGGCATAAAATTTTGCCAAATCATACATGCAGACAAAAGTACACATATACATACCGGATCGGTCGAGGCCCGGGTTAACAACGACCGTCACCAGTACTGTTGACCAACAGGGTGCTGGCAGAAATTGGGCTACTGTTGGCTGAAGGAGGAGAAGAGGTGGAAGGCATGGCTGAAGGCAGGTAAAAGCTAGGACTGTGATAGTGAGGGTCAGAACTTTGAATGTTGGCAGTATGACTGGTATTGGGAGAGAGCTAGCTGATATGATGGACCAAAGGAAGGTTGGTATATTGTATGTGCAAGAGACCAGATGGAAGGGGAGCAAGGCTAGGTGTATTGGAGGCAGGTTCAAATTATTTTATCATGGTGTGGATGGGAGGAGAAATGGCATAGGCATTATCCTGAAGGAACAGTATGCTAAGAGTGTTTTGGAGGTGAAAAGAGTTTTGGATAGAGTGATGTTTATGAAGCTGGAAATTGATGGTGTAATGATGAATGTTGCATATGCTCCACAAGTTGGGTGTGCGATAGATGAGAAAAAAAAATTTTGGAGTGAGTTGGATGAAGTGGTGATGACTGTACCCAAGGGTGAGAGACTGATGATTGGAGCAGATTTCAATGGGCATGTTGGTGAAGGGAACAGAGGGGATGAGGAAGTGATGGGTAGGTATGGTGTTAAGCAAAGGAATGTAGAAGGTCAGATGGTAGTGGATTTTGCAAAAAGGATGGACATGGCTGTGTTGAATATGCATTTTAACAAGAGGGAGGAGCATAGGGTGACATACAAGAGTGGAAGAAGATGCACACAGGTGGATTATATCTTATGTAGAAGGGCCAGTCTGAAGGAGATTGGAGACTGTAAAGTGGTGGCAGGGGAAAGTGTAGTTAGGCAGCATAGGATGGTGGTTTGTAGGATGACATTGGTGATCAAGAAGAGGAGGATGAGTGTGAGGGCAGCACCAAGGATCAAATGGTGGAAATTGAAAAATTATAATTGTGAGGTGATGTTCAAGGAAGAGTTAAGACAGGCACTGGGTGGCAGTGAAGAGTTACCAAATAACTGGGTAACTACAGCAGAGCTAGTAAGAGAGATGGCTAGAAAGGTGCTTGGTGTGACATCTGGAAAGAGGAAGGAGGACAAGGAGATCTGGTGGTGGAATGAAGAAGTACAGGAGAGTATACAGAGAAAGATGTTGGCAAAGAAGAAGTGGGATTGTCAGAGAGATGAAGAAAGTAGACAAGAGTATAAGGATATGAGGTGCATGGTAAAGAGAGAGGTGGCGAAGGATAAGGCGTATGACAAGTTGTATAAAAGGTTGGACACTAAGGAGGGAGAAAAGTACCTGTACTGATTGGCTAGACAGAGGGACTGAGCTAGTAAAGATGTGCAGCAGGTAAGGGTGATAAAGGATAATGAGGGAAACATACTCACAAGTGAGGAGAGTGTGTTGAGGAGATGGAAGGAGTACTTTGAGGGGTTGATGAATGAAGAGAATGATAAGGAGAAAAGGTTGGATGATGTGCAGATAGTGAATCATGATGTGCAGTGGATTAGCATGGTGGAAGTAAGGATAGCTATAAAGAGGATGAAGAACGGAAAGGCTGTTGGTCCAGATGACATACCTGTGGAAGCATGGAGGTGTTTAGGTGAAATGGCAGTGGAGTTTTTAACTAGATTGTTTAATGAAATCTTGGAAAGTGAGAGGATGCCTGAGGAATGGAGAAAAAGTGTTTTGGTACCAATTTTTAAGAATAAGGGTGACGTGCAGAGCTGTAGTAACTACAGAGGGATTAAATTGATCAGTCACAGCATGAAGTTATGGGAAAGAATAGTGGAAGCTAGGTTAAGAAGGGAGATGATGATTAGTGATCAGCAGTATGGTTTCATGCCAGGAAAGAGCACTACAGATGCAATGTTTGCTTTGAGAGTGTTGATGGAGAAGTACAGAGAATGTCAGAAGGACTTGCATTGTGGATTTAGAGAAAGCATATGACAGGGTGCCTAGAGAGGAGTTGTCATATTGTATGAGGAAGTTGGGAGTGTCAGAGAAGTATGTAAGAGTGGTACAGGATATGTACGAGGGTAGTATGACAGTGGTGAGGTCTGCTGTGGGAGTGATGGATGCATTTAAGGTGGAGGTGGGATTACATCAAGGTTCAGCTCTGAGCCCTTTCTTATTTGTAATGGTGATGGACAGGTTGACAGACGAGATCAGACAAGAGTCCCCGTGGACTATGATGTTTGTAGATGACATTGTGATCTGTAGTGAGAGTAGGGAACAGGTGGAGGAGACCCTGGAGAGGTGGAGATATGCTCTAGAGAGAAGAGCAATGAAGGTCAGCAGGACTAAGACAGAATATATGTATGTGAGTGAGAGGGAGGACAGAGGAATGGTGAGGATGCAGGGAGTAGAGGTGACAAAGGTGGATGAGTTTAAATACTTGGGATCAACAGTTCAGAGTAATGGTGAGTGTGGAAGAGAGGTGAAGAAGAGAGTACAGGCAGGATGGAATGGGTGGAGAAGAGTGTCAGGAGTGATTTGTGACAGACGAGTACCAGTAAGAGTGAAAGGGAAGGTCTACAAGAGGGTAGTGAGACCAGCTATGTTATATGGGTTGGAGACAGTGGCATTGACAAAAAGGCAGGAGTCAGAGCTTGACATGGCAGAGTTGAAGATGTTAAGATTTGCACTGGGTGTGACGAGGATGGACAGGATTAGGAATAAGTATATTAGAAGGTCAGCCCAGGTTGAAAGGTTTGGAGACACAGCCAGAGAGGCAAGATTACGTTGGTTTGGACATGCGCTGAGGAGGGATGCAGAGTATATTGGGAAAAAGATGCTAAGGATGAAGCTGCCAGGCAACAGGAAAAGAGGAAGGTCTACGATAAGGTTTATGGATGTGGTGAGAGAGGACATGCAGGTGGTTGGTGTGCCAGAGCAAGATGCAGAGGACAGGAAGAAATGGAAACAGTTGATTTGCTGTGGCAACCCCTGACGGGAGCAGCCGAAAGAAGAAGAAGAAGGTACAGGTTTATCTACACACATATTAGGCCCAACACGAAACATTATTCAAGAAGATTTCAGTAGGGCCTTTGTTACTACTTTTAGTGGGACTGCATACCAGATTAAATCCATCCTGGAAAGGGAATGGAAAAAAAAATTCTGAGTTTACAGATTTGGAAGTGTTTAAAAATAAGCCCCTTAAGGTGGTGTTCAAGAAAGGACAGAACATCAAAAATTTACTGGAATATGCAACCAGTTCACAGGTGTTTACACATAAAAGAAGAGGGACTTTTAAATGTGGACCCTGTAACCAATACAAATATATATTACATGGTGAAGAATTATACATAGAGGCTAGGAACAAGACAATTGTTAATAACAATTATTCCAACTGTAATTCACAAGGTTTGGTATATGTGGTTACATGCAGATCTTGTGATGACTTCTGCGTTGGCAAAACTGAGCGACATCTGAAATGTAGAATTTAAGAGCATTTAAATGATGTTAAAAAGAAAAATAATACTAGTGCCCTGTGTAGACATACACTAGAATGTAATAATGCTCAGTTCTTTTTTTCTGTCATTGAAGTGGTCCCAAAAGAAATAAGACGGGGTCCCAGGGAAACTAAATTAGAGTTTAGAGAAACTTTTTGGCAGATTTCATTGGATGCCAATAGATTCCCAGGGTTAAATGATTCTATTTCAATTTTACCTGTCTTAAAACTTAGATCTGCCAAATTATAAATGTATTTTTATACTGTTTACAGTACTGATGTGTTTTAAAATTGATATGAAGTAATATGCAATATTTTATATATTTATATTGTATTTATTTATATATTTATATTTTATCATATAAATATTTATCACATATCTATTTGATTATCATTAACTTAATATTTTTAAGCTTGAATGTAATTATATTTTTAGTCATTCCCTCACTAACGTTTTGATTTCCAGTTTGTTTAGGCAAACAGTTCATACTATGCATATATAGCTTTCATGAACAGTATGCCTTTAATAATTTTAATTAGCTTACTAATCAATTAAGGGACTTGTATAAAACATGGTGAACGTGGATGTTTCTATATTTGTTTCTGAAGAAGTCAGGGGGATACTCGGACGAAAACATTCTGTGTATGTTCAGCGTTAAAAAACTTGTAAATAAAGCTGTGTTTTAATATTCTACTGGTGTCCTATGTGGAGCTCTTCAACCATCCAGTTTCTTTTGGTTTACTACTTCATTCAACAGTTACAATCAGACAGAAAAAGATAAAAAGAAATGATTATAGTGAATATAACACATATGTGTATATGTGGAATATAGTCAAATACAGATAAACAAGATCATCCTTCTCTCTTATACTTCTTGAGGTAGAGATCTGGTATAACTCCCAGCAGGAAAAGAGAAGAACAAAGAGGCTGGTGGAATCTTCTGGTAAGAGTAAGAGGTGTCCCTAATATATTTATTACCTAACTAGCTGTAGTACAAATTTATTATTCAGGGTACCATAAACAGTAGTACAGCAAAGCTTTTAAAACTGATTTCAGTGGTAATCCTGAAAACAACTGTTGTTATACCTTTGCAGCTGAAAGAAATGCAAATCAAGACAGGAACAGATCAAGGAACATGTGTTATATTGTCACTTTTAACCATGATTAACTACTGTACTTACTTAGTTCTTTCATGTTTGATGTTTGTATACTCTAAAATGTGTTTGAAAAGTACTGAATTGAAACACAAAACCCAAAATAAAAAAAAAAAAATCGCTTGCCATTTCAATCCATTACAGGTCTGCATAAGCACTACTCTTTACACATTCGCCCACGTTACATAAGCCCTTCCCTAATCACTACCCCACAAGAGTATGCACAAGCACTTCCATACACAACTGTTTCTCAATATCCTGTGGCTTTCTGACTTGCTTCCTTGCATTACAACAGTATTGTGTAGATTTATTGTGCTTTTTCTGTTTTGTCTCCCCCCTACCCCTTTTTTTCCTCTTTTATTTATTATTTTGCTTAACATGTTTCTTTTTCCTTTGTTTTGCTTCTTTCCTATTTTAGTTCTGTTTTATACATGTTCAAATCCCTCAGGAGCTGACCAGGCACTTCCCTCTCAGGCTAGGGAGAGATCACCCTATGCTCATCCGGGGCCATCTTCACAGGGTCTGAGCGAAGGTGCCGGTCCTGCTGACACTCTAGCATGTGGCAACCTGGCAAGCCTCACTTAATGTGGGCTTTGGAGTTTGGTTGAGGACATACTGGAAAAGTTAGTGAACAGGAGAATTACACCAACTGAAACCTGTCTTCAGTGTTTAGAAGACAGGCTGGACCACTTGGTGCCGACCTAACCTATCAACAGGCTTTTAATGACTGCACTCTTCTGCTCTTGCTTGAGATATACCAAGACACATACCTTTTACGATTCCACAAAATACTTCACACATACAACAAGATGATCTTTACACAATTTACACATATATAAAAATGAGCGTGATTACAGAAATTGCTTCACTTTTCCATATTCAATGCAACTACATTACTCTAACCTTATTTCCATATCTGTGTAGCACCACTGTCCACAAATGCACACTATGTACTTGCACAGCCTCGTACTCTGAACACCACCCTATACTTTTTATGTGTCATCCTCTTACTGCTAAAATTGCACTGTTAGTACAAACACACGTAATAAAATACATAAATTTAGCATTTTCTTTGTTAAACTACTACAGGGAAATTATGACAGTCATAAATGCATTATAGAAACTGTAGTTTCTATAATGCATTTATCACTACAGAAACCATAGTTGCTTCAGGCATAAACTATACCATATACTTTACAAAGCAATTTAGACAAAACAATGATGTGGATGGGGAAAAATCAAATACAGCTGTGTAGCCAGGGTCAAAAAGTGACAACAGTGTAGTTCAACACATTGCAGCAATATGTGAGAAGACACTGTTACATTAAATGCAGAATATACAGTGATATGTTTTTGTTTGACTACACCTTCTTTAATCAATTTCTGCTTTTGTTGCTTCTTGTTTGATTTCTTGGGTTGATAATAATAGCCCTCTGGCTTTCCTTGATCTACTTTGTGTTCAGTTATTGCAGTTAATTGCTACATCGAGAAGTAGAAACAATTTACAATAGATTTGACTGGGTCATAGAATATAATTAATAGAATATAATTAAGGAAGATGGTTATGGTCTACTCTCAGTTAGGACAATGGCGGAAGAACTAAGCAGCTGCACAGATACCAACCAGCTGAATGTCAGCTCATATACTTCAAGAAAGTAAACAAATCACACCACATATTTGTAGTAAATTTCTATAACTTCTAAGTCACTTATTCTAGCTGATAAAAAAAGATACAAGACACATTTTAGGCAGATGAAGAAGACAAGGCAGCTGTGATGGTGCTCAGGATTTATAGAACCATGGCTCTCAAATTTACCTCCAGAGCTATGGAACAAACAAAAAACAGGGGAAAGGCTTCAGACTGGGACAATTTTAAAATGCTGGTACCATTATCTTGAACTTCAGAAAATAATGTCCAGTCACTGCAGTGAATAATTTTTTGCATGCAAAAAGTATGCATCCCCCACATTTAGTTAAGTCCTTACCACTGGGTGAGATGAAATGGGTATTTTGGAATACATGAGGAAAAGTTTAAACAGGAGGTTTTGGAAGAGACAATGGAGAGGTTAAGATGTAGGGGGTACCTGAAGGATATTGTAATTAATGCTAAAAAGATAATTTTAGGTGAAAGAAGGGAAATAAAAAGAACAGGAATGCCAGGATAGGTCTTAATATGGATAGGAATTATGTTCAGGGAAGACAAGAGCAGGAAAATCTATATTTTGTTACGAAATTCTCACCATTTAGCCAAAGAAGGGAGAAAATAATAAGGAATTTTTAGTATATGGTAAAGGAGGATGGTAACATAGGGGCTATTTTCCCTGAACATATAACTTTTTCGTATGGTAGATATACACATTTAAAGGAAATATTAAGTGGGAATGGGGAATTAATAACAAAAAGCATAGGAATAAAAGGAATGTGGTCATGTGGAAACTGCAATGTATGTAATAGGGTTAGAAATCTGGATGGGAGAGAGATTAATGGAAAGAGGTATAAAGCTAGGGAAAGATTTACATGTAATTCACAAGGTATTGTTTATATAATAGGTTGTGAGTGTGACAAGGTGAAATGGTATGTTGGACAAACTAAAAGGAAGGTGAAGGTAAGAATTCTGGAACATCTGAGAGACATTAAAAATAAGAATGTCTTTAGTCCAGTAGCTGAACATTTTTTATCCACACATGGAGGTAGTAATTCAGGTTTGATTTTTAGTGTTCTGGCACATCCATTTTTGAGAGATGGGGAACATTTTAAGGAAGAATTAGACAAACTGGAGTGTAGGATGATTATAAACTTTAGGACTTTACAACCTTGGGGGATGAATATTAATAGCAACCTAACTTTATAAGTATTAATGATTATTATAGGCAACAAAATGTTTGTATAAAAAAAGATGCGTTTCTTTAAATGGTGGCCTATTAAGTTTGATTGGATTGTAATTAACTCCATTGAATGGGGTATAAAAGAAGAGTGTATGTTAATGTGAATATTCTTTGAAGGCGAAAGGCCAAGGTACCAAATAAATTGGTGAAAAGAAAGTCTCTTGATTTGCCTTATTGGAGCTTGCAACTTGTATTTTTTATGTTTTCAGGGAAGTGAGTGTTTGCCTCATCGACCTTTGCCATTTGGTCCTTGAATTACTTGGCACACTTTATCAGGCTCCAGAGAGATCTAATCTCTGAACTCTCAGGAACCTTAGCAGAAGCAGTCTCTGATGAGGTATGTGACAAAGTTGCCTCACTGATTGCAACCCTGGAATCTATATCTAACTCATCCATGCAGTTGATCTCTCACACTACCGAAGGGGCAGCTAGAGCAGTGGGTTCAGGCGTTGTCATGAGACAGCACACCTGGATGCACCTCTGTGATGTTGCAGACCCTTTTAAGTCTTCCTTTATCAAAACTCCAGTGGAAGCTTCTTCTCTCTTTGGCCTGAAAGTGAAAGACACATTAGCCAGGTGTGAAGAGGACGGCAAGACCCTGTCTGCTGTGGAGGTACATTTTTTCTATCCCTCAGTGATTCTACTCTAGGAATCAGAGGAGCGGAAAGATGTGGCACAAGAAGTCCCAGGGTCCTTTCCATGACACACGTGGTGAGTTTACCTCCTGGGGCAGAGGGGGAAACACATCTGCAAGGCACTCCTACAGAGGCAGAGAGGATCTGCATAATCAAGGATCCAGAGATTCTTTCTCTGGACAATCCTACTAACGCTCCTGAACAGTGACCCGATTGCTTACCTCTGGAAGCAGTCAGGGGATGTTTCTCTCTGCACCACTTTCCCTGGCAAATGATAAACACAGATTATTGGGTGCAGAAGATAATTGCCAGCGGTTATCACATACCCTTCAATATTTACCCAAGGCCACTAAGGCACATTCCCGACATTCCACCCAGTCAAAGGGAAGCAGCAGCTCAAGAAATACAAAAGCTGCTCCAAAAAAGAGTCATCCAAACAGTTCCACCAGTCCAAATGGGATTCGGATTTTACTCAAGGTTCTTTTTTGTGCCAAAAAAGACAGGGGACTGGAGGCAATCTTGGACCTCAGCATCCTAAACAAATTTGTCTTTCAAACAAAATTCTGGTTGACCATGGTTCAGTCTATCCTACCCTTCCTGGAGAAAGATGCTAGGATGTGCTCAGTAGATCTTCAGGATGCGTATTACCACATAAAAATGGACAAATGCTCCAGAAGATTCCTCCACTTCTGACTGGAAGCCAATCTCTATCAATTTAGAGTGCTGCCCTTTGGTCTCTTTACAGGCCACCGAGTGTTCAGCAAATGCATGGCAGTGGTAACAGCTCACTTGAGACTGCAAGGATATCGGGTGTTTCCATATCTAGACGATTGGCTCCTTACCACCCCCACCAAGCGTCTACTGGTTGAAGCCCTACATTACACCCTAAACCTAGCAAATTCCATAGGGATCTCCATAAACAAGGAGAAATGCAAATTAATTCTTTCTCAGACTTTGAAATTCATAGGGGCAACTTTTGACTGGAAAGACTGACATCCCATCTCTGGACGATGCTCTGTCGAGACAAAGTTTCAGCTTGGGCAGTCCTTCAACTACTTGGATCAATGGCAGCATCAATTACAATAGTCCCACTGGCAAGACTACACATGAGATTACTGCAGTGGCTTCTACCAGCACAGTGGTCTCCTTTGATTCATCCATTGTCCTTCCAGATCTGCATAATGAATCAATGCAAACAAGATTTACTTTGGTGGATTGAAGCCAGACAAAGTCCTACGGAGTTGTCCTTTCTCCCCCTCCCAGCCCAAGGCCATAGTGACCACAAACGCTTCCCTGACCTGGTGGGGGTCATTTCCAGGGACAGACTGTCCAAGGTACTTGGTCACCAGTGGAAGCCCATCTGCATATCAGTGTTCTAGAACTGAGGGCAGTGCTTCTGGCATTGGAAGCATTCCATCCTGTCTTCCCATCAGGGACAATTGCTATCTAGTCCGACAATATGTCAGTGGTCTGGTACATCAACAAACAAGGGGGAACCGAGTCCTACCCATTGTGTTGAGAGGCCATGAGAATTTGGCAATGGGCGATAACTTCCAACTGCTTTCTCATAGCAACGCACATTCCCGTGGATTCCAACGTGATCACAGACAAACTGAGCAGATGCATTCTCTTGCCTCCAACGTGATCACAGACAAACTGAGCAGATGCATTCTCTTGCCTCACAAGTGGTCCCTCAATCCAACCACAGTGGTGAAGATTTCCAACCACTGGGGCCAGCCTTGCTGTGACCTATTCACTTCACCAACAAATCACAAATGCAGCAGCTACTTTGCCCTAATCCCCCTACAGGGGGAGTTCCCAAGGGATGCTCTAATACACAATTGGCCCACAGGACTTTTTTATGCTTTCCCTCGCCTTCCTCTGATTCCACATTTTATAAAGAAGGCCCTCCGGTTGAGAAGCAGAGTAATCCTCATTGCACCCTATTGGCCCTGATAAGTTTGGTTTCCTTTCTTTGGCCTCACCTAGTACATTAACCATGAATTCTGGATCCATCTCTGGAATTACTATCACACCCACAGGGGTTGATACATCCAAACATATTGAGTCTCAAGCTGAGAGCTTGGTTTCTCCACTTCCAGTAATTGCCAGGCAGAATAACCTTTCCTCCCCTGTACGTAACATTCTTCTGGCTTCACACAAACCATCATCAACATCATCATCAGCCCCCTTTTTCCCATTTTTCTACATGGGGTCGGGGTATTGCGTTAACTGTCGCTAAGTCTCTCGATTCAGTGCACACTCCTGCCTTCTTCAACACTCATGCCTGATTGTCGCAGATCTTCTTTCACACAATCCATCCACTCTTTGCTGGATGTCCTTGCTTCCTCTTACCTTCTTTCTGTCTACCCCAAATCTTCCTCACCAGATTGTCTTCTGCTTTTCTACACGTGCCCAAACCACTGTAATCTGTTCTTTTTTATCTTTTCTGCAATTGGAGCTACTTTGGCTTCTGCTCTTATGTCCTCATTTCTTTGTCTGTCCTACAGTGTGCATCCTACCACCTTTCTCAGGCACTTCATTTCCATCACCTCTAGCTTCTTCAACTGTTCTGCCTTTACTACCCAGGTTTCTGTACCATACAGTAGTACAGGTTGCACCACTGTCTTGTACACCTTGCTTTTCAGCTTCTTTGGCATTCATCTGTCATAGACTACACCTGATACTCTATGCCAATTGGCTGTTGACCCTCTGATTCTAGCTTTGACCTCTTTATTCAGACTATCCTTCTCCTCAACCACCCCTCCCAGATACTTGAAGCTGTTTACTCGTTCCACTATCTTCCCTTCTATCTCTATTCTCAGCTTCTTCTGATTTCCCCAATTTGCTGCCATTACCACCGTCTTATCTGTGCTCAGTTTCATTTCATCCCATGTGCCTTCAGATTTGCATTCCATTCTCTTATCCTTTGCTGAAGTTCTAGCTCAGAGTCTGCCTGTAATGCTACATTGTCTGCATACAGCAGCTTTGTTGATCTGTCCCCTCCAACCCATTTGCTAATGTAGTCCATCACCAGTATGAACAGCAGTGGGCTCAGAGCTGAACCCTGGTGTACACCCACTCCCACTGGGAATCCCTCTGTGAGGCCGAACACTGTGCATACTTGAGTCACTGGGTCCTTATACATAGCCTGCACTAATTCTACCAATGTTTCCGGGACTTCAAACCACCACAGTACTGCCCAGATTAGCTTTCTTGGGACCTAGCCATATGCTTTCTCCAAGTCTAGGAATGCCCAGTTTGACTCTGTCCTCATTTCTAGCTTCTTCTCAAGTATATGTCTCAGTACAAACATTGGGTCAGTTGTGCTGCATCCTGATCTGAATTCAAACTGTTCATCCCCCATCTTACATTCTACTCCTCTGCATATCTGTTTATCAATCACTCTCTCCAGAACTTTCATGCAGTGTGGTAGGAGTTTGATCACTCTGTACTGCCCACAGTTGTGGATGTCCCCTTTGTTCTTGTACATTGGCACAAGTATGCTTATTCTCCAGTCATCTGGGATATGCCTTTCTCTCCACACTGCTATTAGTACCCTCATGAGCCATTTCTCGCTTATCTCACCCAGCATCTTTATCATATCTGCTGCCACCTCATCTGAGCCAGCTGCTTTCCCTGACTTCATCTTCCTTTGTGCTATTCTTACTTCTTCTAAGGTGGGCTCCTCTTCTTCTCTTATCGTAGGCTGTTTCTGGGGAAGTACAGCTTCTGTGTGATTTTCTTCATTCAAAAGCTGCTGGATATACTCCTTCCATCTGCCTTTGATGTCCTGTGGACTGGTGAGCAGGTCGTTGCTGGCATCCCTTATGAAGGGTGCCTGACTATCTTCTTTATCTTTCTGTCTTTGCCTTGCAACCTGATATAGTTTCTTTCTGCCACTTACTGAGTCACTTTCCAAAAGTTTTTTAGAGTGCCCCTGATACCCTATTCTTTACTATTGCAACTTCTTTCTTAGCTTCTTTGTTAACCATCCAGTAGTCCTTTCTAGCCTGGTCAGTCTTTTCTATCTCCCATTTCTTCCTGCAGTCCTTTCTTTTGATGACTTCCTGGACTTCTGCATTCCACCACCAGCTTTCCTTATGTACCTTATTTACATACCTGGCTCAGCCACATATCTTTTCTGTAGTCCCAACACATGCTGTTTTTAGGGACAAAAACCACAACACAAACCATCCACCAGGAAAATCTATCTTAACAAGTGTAAGAGATTTTTTTATCTGGTCTTGACAGAAAGAACTAGACCTCTGCTCAGCTGCAGTTAGTGCTGTACAGGATTATTTGTCAAGCCTTCTTCATTCGGGAGCAGCCTCCACTATTCAAGTGCATCTGCCTGCTATCTCAAAGTTCCACAATGGATTCCAAGACTTGTCCTTAATTTCCCATTGTCTCTGCAAGACCTTTTTGAAAGGGGTCTCACACATCAGACCTCCCTTCAAAGAACCAATCGAACCTTGGAGTTTGACATTAGTTCTTCAATCCTTGACTCAATCTCCTTTCAAACCTGCTGACACTTGGAATATAACATTTTTATCCTGGAAGTCCCTATTCTTGGTAGCCATCACCTCAGCAAGATGCATATCCAAACTTCAAGCCTTGTGCATAAAATGCCCTTACATAGTTTTTCATAAAGACAGCATATCACTCTGGAGTAATTCTTCCTTTCTGCCCAAAGTTATTTTGGAATTGACTATTAATCAAACCAGTCTTCTTTCCAAATTTCTCAAATAAAGGTGAATACCGCCTTCATTTACTGGATGTGCACAGACAATTACGATTCTACCTAGACAGAATTAAATCACTATGGAAATCTGACCAGTTATTCGTATCCTACTCAGGACCAAATTTGGGAAATTCTGTTTCTAAGGTAACTTTATTTAAATAGTTGAGAAATTGTATATGCTTTACCTACCAACGTAACAAAATTCCTCTACCAGGTAAGGTCAAAGCACATTCAACCAGATCGGTGGGGACTTCTTTTGCCTTTCATTCAAGGGCTTCCATGGATATCTGTGTAGCTGCAACATGGGCTACCCCTCATACCTTTATCACTCTTTACAAATTGGATTTGGTCTCTAGGTGGAGAGCATCTTTTGGTTCAATGGTACTCCATAGGGCCTCCCAAGACATAAAGTAGCTAGGGACTCTGTCCCATCAGTAAGGAATGAATGAAGATTAACAACATCAGATAAAGAAGTTATATCCTTTCCATAACGTTCCATTTGTGTTGTTGATCTTCATTCATTCATTCATTATGTCCCACCCTCCTTCCCCCTCCAAAAGGCTTCTAGAGGTTCGGATTTGGTCCAAATCCCGTATTAGGAAACTTGCTCAGAAAAAGCCTCCACTTTCTTTCTTATGGGCAAACCCGATCTGAGGCAACAGGGAGAGGGGCACTATGAGCAAGCTTAGCTTGAGAGTTTTTTTGCCTGGCGTGAGCTTGTTATAAGGCTGATTCGGTTCCGAGACCAAATAGGATCTGGATTCTACTCAAGATTCTTTTTAGTGCCAAAGAAAACAGGGGACTGGAGACCAGTCTTGGATATCAGCCTATTGAGCAAATTTGTACAACAGAAAAAATTCTGGATGGTCACTGTTCAGTCAATCCTTTCCTTCTCAGAGAAGGACGATTGGATGTGCTCTACAGACCTTCAGAATGCTTATTATCACAGAAAAATGGACAAACACTCCAGAAGGTATCTCCACATCTGGCTAGGAGCCAGTGATTACCAATTTTGTGCACTGCCCTTTAGTCTCACCACAGCTCCCAGGGTGTTCACCAAATGTATGTCAGTTGTAGCAGCTCATCTGAGACTACAAGGATTCCACGTGTTTCCATATCTAGGCAACCGGCTCCTCACTGCCACCTCCAGGCACTTACTGCTTTATGCTTTAGACTTTGCTCTACATCTTGCTGACACACTAGGCATTTCAGTCAACAAAGAAAAGTCACAATTGACTCCCACACAGGATCTGGAGTTCATTGGGGCAAGATTAAGCACGGTATCCTATGTAGCCTTCCTTCCTCTTCACAGACTATTGAAACTCAGAAAGCAACTTCAGGTAATCATCTCTCAAAGCAGAGCTCCTACTCGTCTGGTATTACAAGCTCTAGGATATATGGCAGCGACAATAACGTTAGTTCCCCTGGTGAGGTATCACATGAGGCTACTTTAATGGCTCTTGGCATTACAATGTTCAATTCTAACACATTCCATGTCCATCCAGTCTTCATAACAAATTATTGCAAGAAGGATTTGTTTGGGCAGATGAAGCCAGAAGACAATCTAGGGGGTTGTTCCTTTTCCCCCTCTCAGCCCAAGGCAGTAGTGACCAAAGACGCTTCCCAGACAGAGTGGGGGGGGGGTATTTTCTGAGACAGACTGTTCAAGGCACTTGGTCCCTGCAAGAGGCCCATTTGCACATTAACGTCCTAGAACTGAGGGCAGTGCTTTTAGTGTTGCAAGCATTTCAGGCTGTCCTTCCTTTGGGGACAATTGCAATCAAATCAGACATGTCTATAGTTTGGTATATCAAGAAACATGGGGGAACCAGGTCTTACCCTCTATGTCGGGAAGCTCTAAGGATTTGGCAATGGGCAATTGCTTCCAACTGCTTTCTGATAGCAACACATATCCTGGGGAACTCCAGTGTGATTGTGGACAAACTGAGCAGATATATTCCCCTGCCTTATGAGTGGTCTGTCACTCCCAACGTAGCAATGAAGATCTTTCATTGATGGGGTCAGCCTTGCTGCAACCTGTTTGCTTCTCCCATAAACCACAAATGCAGCAGCTACTTTGCCCTAATCCCCCCTTGCAGGGAGTCCCCAAGAGATGCACTTCTTCTCCATTGGCTACCAGGACTTCTGTATACCTTTCCCCCAATTCCACTGATCCCCGGTTTCTGAGAAAAGCCCAGTGGTTGAGAAGCATAGTGATTCTCGTTGCACTGTATTGACCCCGTCAAGTCTATTTTCTCTTTCTTTGGCCTCATCTGGTTCACCGCCCATGGACTCTAGACCCAGCTCCAGACGTACTGTCTCACCGTCAGGGTCTAGTGCATCCCAAGCTTCAAAATCTCAAGCTGATGGCTTTGTTTCTCCAATTCCATTAATTGCCAGGCAGAATAACTTGTCCTCTCCAGTGCAAAGGATACTTCTTGCCTCCCATAAACCATCCAGCAGGAAGCTTTATCATAGCAAATGGAAAAGATTTTCAATTTGGGCTACTGCAAATCACATAGACCCTTTCCCGGCATCAGTTGACAAGGTACTAGAATATTTAGCTACCCTGTTTGAAATAGGGGGCTTCTACATCTACAGTTAGGGTCCACCTGGCTGCCATTTCAAATTTTCATAACAGTTTTGATGACCATTCCTTGATGTCTCATTGTCTACGCAAACTTTTTCTTAAAGGCACTCTGCACTTAAAACCCCCTTTCAAGGATCCTGTAGCACCATGGGATTTGACCTTAGTCTTGCAATGTCTAGTTTGACAGCCCTTTGAGCCAGCAGCCACTTGTGACCTCAAGTTCCTATCTTGGAAGTCTCTCTTCTTAGTAGCTATCGCATCTGCTAGAAGAATTTCAGAATTACAGGTTTATGTGTGAAGTATCCATACATCACTTTTCACAAAGAAAGATTATCACTCAAAATGAATCCCACCTTCCTTCCCAAAGTGGTATCAGAGTCTACTATCAATCAGTCCATAGACTTACTGGTTTTCTTCCCAAAATTTACGAACAAAGGAGAATACTGTCTACACTTGTTAGATGTCAACAAACAATTACGTTTTTACTTGGATCGAACAAAATCTTCTGGGAAATCAGACCAACTATTTCTATCATTTTCAGGACCCAGATTAGGCAAGTCTATAGCAAAGGTCACCCTTTCAAAATGGCTAAGAGACTGTATTACCTTTATATACAACCAAAACAAACTCAAGTTGTCATCTACTGTTAGAGCTCATTCTACAAGATCTGTTTCCACTTCAGCTGTCTTCCATTCCAGAGCTTCTATGGAAGACATATGTGCAGCTGCAACTTGGGCTACTCCGCATACCTTTATCACTCATTACAAGTTAGACATGGTCTCCAGAGGAAGAGCATCCGTTGGCTCTATAGTGCTCAGGAATATCCTTCCTTAGGGCCTCCCAAGATCTAAAGTAGCTAGGGACTCTGTCCCATCAGTCAAGAATGAATCAAGATTGACAACATCAGATAAATAACTTATGTTCTTATCATAATGTTCCATCTGTGTTGTCAATCTTGATTTATTCTTGACATCCCACCTTCCTGCCCCCTCCAAAAGACTCCTGGAGGTCTGGACCTAGTCCTGGGATGTTATAGGGTTATACCTTAGACAGGGCTTCTGTATTTTCTTAAATGTTGGGCAAACTCAATCTGAGGTAATGGGGAGCTAGGCATTGTGGGTAAAGCCGTAGCTCAAGAC